>NW_007234087.1:551697-623451 GCF_000164805.1 Carlito syrichta | reverse complement strand
TGGCTTCTCTTAAGTGCTTATAGTAAAATGCAAGAAGTGAGAAACAATTTAAAGATGAAATTTGTGCCGGGCTCGGTGGCTCAACCTGTCATCCCACGCCTTTGGGAGGCTGAGGTGAGTGGATCGCCTGAGGCCATGGGTTCGAGACCCGCCTGGGCAGCGAGACCTCATCTTTACAATAAATCAAAAAGTCAGCCGGGCATGGTAGCACGCGCCTGTAATTCCGGCTACTCGGAAGGCTGAGGCGGAAGGATCGCCGGAGCCCAGCAGGTCGAGGCTGCGGTGGCCGGGAGCGGCCACTGCACTCCAGTCTGGGTGACAGAGTGAGACTCCAACTCAAAAAAAAAAAAAAAAAAAAAGAATATAAATTATGAAATTCTAGACTAATAATTCTTTTTAGGAATGCAATAACTCAGTTTTTATATTGCACAATCTAAAAATTACAGAAAATCATGTACTTTTTTTCTCCCTTCCACCAGCAAATCTACTGGCGTAGGATTTGCTCCCCATTTTTCAAGCCACGAAGAAAGAAAAAGGAGAGATTAAGATCATGGCTATGCTAATAATATGTGAGAAAGACCATCCTTTTGAGAAATGAAGCAAAATTTACAATACTGAGAAGAAAAAAATAAAGCATTTAAAAATATCTGTATTGACATAAGTTTGGCAAGCAATATGCTTTACCAAAATAAACTTAAGGTCATAAAATTTTAGATTCTTCTTTGTAATTTCAGAATCAAATTTCACAAGAAAAATACTAGACATCTACACTTCTATTTGCAGATGAAGAAGTTCATTTTGGATTGCTGTCTTTTTTCTTCTGCTATTTTTTGTCACTTATAATTGTGCTGCCACTTTTCTACTCTTATGTTTTGAAAATATTGTTTCATTGATTCACATGTAAAAGATATCACTTGATAACTGTATTCTTTCATGATGTAGTCAGATAGCAAGGGATATTATAAAAATATGGAAAACGTTTCTAGAGTTGTAGAGATAAACTGAATGGAACAGAGAGATCTCTGCATCTACCAGCATGGAAGCACCTTTGGGCTGAATAGCTCTTCCGAGCACACCTGAAATAATTCGTTCTGCTCAAATCTCATTCACACTTTCATGACAACTAGGATGATGGATGCTATATTTAATAAATTGTCCAGTTGTGAAAGAAAATATATATTGTGAAACCACAAATCCCTAGGGTATGTTTTTGTTATATTAGAAAGCCTTTAAAACACTTAGTGCAACAGAACATTGTGTTTTTTCATAATTGTTTTGAAGTTGTGTTTATTTTATTCTTTGTGGTTGGCACACTTTGGTATTTATAACAACTCGACTTAACTTGTGGGGTCAGGAGGAGGCTTGCACACAGTGAGTGCAACCTTTAGAGGGACGATCTTATCAGCATTAATATTAGTAATTCTTACATAGTGTAATAAATATGTATATTTCTAAAGTGGTGTCAGCAAAGAAAGTCCTTGCCCTGAGGGTCTAGCTTTAGGATGCTGTCATTCATTAGAAACCACGTTTGTATACATGGCTTGGGCTAAGTCATGCAAATACTTCTTTATTTAGCTTTTTGATTTTGGTATCCAGTAGCCAGTTATTTGACCTGAGAAAACCACTGTTTCTGAATTGCCCCAGCTCAGAAAGAATGAAGCCTAATTCTGACTGCCTATGAATTATCATGGTTAGTACACTTTCAGGAGATTGGCCATATGTTTTATTGTTCAAGTCAGGATGACTTTGACAGTGCAAGGAGATCTCGTTAGTAATTAACCTGGGAGATGTACCGTAAACCAGGCTGTCTCATGCAAAGCAGACATCTTGGTGGTTACCTGTGTTGTCTGTGAAGCAAATTCATCAATACCTGTTCATTCACCTCTCTTACTAGTCAAACACATGAATTCAGATTAGGAAATTGCAATTTCCCCAATTGATCTGTTATACATCATTGAAAGCCCAAATCCTCTGGCCATCTCTTACCTTATCTTCAAAATAGGCATAATGGTATGACTGTTGTATGCAAGAGGCTCATCACAGTGCCTGAGAAACAGTAAGGGTTTCATTGATGATAGTGACTATGATTATCATCATCTTTCTTGAGTGTCTCCAAACCAGAGCTATTGATGATCTCATTGAGCAACGTAGTCTGTGAAGGTTGCAGTCCATGGCACCTGACTGAAAGATAAGAGGTAATATCTGGACTGTATTACTTTAGAAAACATTCATTAATTTTTATAATATTTTTTTAAAAAGATAAGTGAAAAATAAAACCCCAGTAAGTACAGATTTGACACTGGAGTTTTCCCATTGCTTTCCTCACACTCTCAAAACACATGCGTTTTCCAACACCTGTAGGGCCCGGCCCCTAATAACACAGCAAGATCAAGGGAGCACTCAAAAACTGTCTTCGAGAGGCAATCGTTGATGGTTAAGATCATGACCTCTGGACTCAGGTAGACCTGAGTTTGAATTCTGAATCTAACGTTTACAATCCATGCAGTGACATGGGGAGTTTGGTTAACTGATCTTTGTTTCCATCTATAAAATGGGGCTGGTTGCAATGTCTCTTATGATAAAGTATAACAGTTCTTGAGCTTAGCATAGCATGTAGAATGTCATAAGTTATCAGGACATATTTGCTATTTTTAAATTATTAGCCGTTCTACGTTTCATCCCACCAGACTGCTTCTCTTTTTTTAAAAAAAATGGTGTTTACAATATTTCACATAATCAGCAATTCCATTATTTTAAGACACACATGCTGTATGCCACTAAAATTAAAAATACTACTGCTAGCTAAACTACTAGCGGTACAGATTATAAGCTACATCTCCATTTCATATATGTTTCATTAGTGTTGAAAATAAATAAACCGTGCATATCAGAGTCGATTAATGCAATAGCCAATCACGTCAAACAATCTGATGCAATACATTCATAATAGCAAAGTGTAATGTGCCTTTACAACTTTGCTATGTAGAAAAAATATCTGAAATTCTTTCTAAAATGCTGATTTTTGACTAAGAAAAGTCAATTCTGAGTTAGATTTTTCAACTCCTTTTCTGCTACTTATCTCCATCTTTGTCTTTCTGTCTCTTTTTCCATGTGTCTCTTGTCTCTTCGTCTCTCTGTCTCACACACACATACACGCACACACACACGCACACACACACACACACAACATACACAAACAAGTTACACACACGTGTCAACACAGTGCCTCATAGATACTTGAGTTCTGAGCTGCACTGTTATTACTGATCTCTTTATTTGTGTCAGGATTCAAACAGTCCCCCTTTCTTGAAGAGAAAACACTGAGAAAAGAACAATGCACCAGGAAGAAATAAGTTTATTTGAACAGTAGCCCTTTGGTATTCTAACAGATCTTGTTTATCCGAAACCAGCTCAGGCAGGGTTATGACTGCTCCTTTGCACTTGGAAGGTTTCACTTGCTCAACAGGAAGGCAAGCATTTGTTGAGAGACGATGGTTCTTTAATTGACCAACAGATGGCAGTGACAGTCTCTTTTTTCCCTGTTGAAGTGATCAGAAAATCGAAACAACCTGTTCGTAAGGTTTTTCTAAGCACACTCATCAACTTTTTCTAGGTTCCTTGAGCTCTCAGTTGATTTCAAACCATTACCCCGCTCTTTGAGCAATGGACCACTTAATCACTCTTACAGAATGTAACCATTTTCTTCAGGGGACATGTTACCTACTAAATCCGTATTTGCCTAATTCAAATGGAAAACTAGAAGACTGAGACTGTCTCATTTTCCATATGCATAATTTTTTACTTTATGTATCTGGATGTTTGGGCTACACTAAAAATACTTTTCTTTAAAGCAAAAAGGAGAACTCACATTTCTGAAAATTACATATCTTTGCAAAGGAGTAAAAGTATATCATTTCACCATTCTCCGTCAAGATCCAATTTTCCCACCTAGTCAGCTGTACATGTCAAAGGTGTCTAATGTGTTTCCATCTATAGTGTTTCTGAGCTATGTGTTACTTTTGCTAGTACATTTTGACATGAGGTATATGTACCGAAGTCTGTTCATGCTCCTTTTGGTGCACCTTCTATGTGATGTTTGGCAGAACTATATCCAAATATCTTTCTGTGGAGTTTCAGATAAGAGCCATAGGAAAAATTTCTTGATCCTCAATGTTCTATGAAAGGATGCTTGTGTAAATATAAATGTTTATAACTCTCTTTTTAATTTTTTTTTAATTTTAAAGAGGTGGGGTACAATTCAGGGTTAGATACATAAGTGGTCGTCGTACAGGTGAAGTTTGGGCCTCACTTTGGCCCCCACTTTGCCTGGTTTGAGATCGGGTACCCTTATTGATGTTCTGTGCCCCCTCCTCCCCGACAGTGTCCCACTATTGTCAATCCCTTTTTTTTTTTTTTTGAGTTGGAGTCTCACTCTGTTACCCAGACTGCAGTGACCGCTCCCGGCCACCACAGCCTCGACCTGCTGGGCTCCGGCGATCCTTCCACCTCAGCCTTCCGAGTAGCTGGAACTACAGGCACGCACTACCACACCCTGCTAATTTTGATTTATTGTAGAGATGAGGTCTTGGCAAGTTGCCCAGGCGGATCTCGAACCCGCGGGCTCAGGCAATCCACTCAACTCAGTCTCCTAAAGGCACGGGATTACAGGCGGAGCCACCAAGCCCGACTCAATCCCTTTCTTATAGTATTATGGTAAATGTTCAAGATCCGCTTATGAGTGAGTGCATGTGGTACTCAGATCTTTGTTTCTGTGATAGATCACTGAGTATTATGGACTCTAAATCCATCCAAGTTGGATTACAAAGTGGGCAAAAGATATGAATGGACACTTCTCAGAAGAAGACATACGAGCAGCCAACAGGTACAAGAAAAAATGCTCAGCTCCACTAATCATCAAAGAAATGCAAATTAAACCACACTGAGATACCAGCTAACTCCAGTCAGGATGGCCATCATCAATAACTCAAAAAGCAGCAGATGCTGGAGAGGATGTGGGGAAACGGGAACGCTTCTATACTGTTCTATACTGTGTGGAAAACAGTGTGGTGAGTACTAAAAGATCTAAAAATTGACTTTCCATATGACCAGCAGTTCCCCTTCTGGTAATATACCTGGAAGAACTCAAAGCACTCAAATAACTCCATAAAAAGGATAAAAAGGATACCTGCCTCAGCCTTCCAAGTAACTGGAACTACAGGCACACACCACCATGCCTGGCTAATTTTTTGATTTGTTGTAAAGATGAGGTCTCACCAGGTTTTCCAGGCTGGTCTCGAACCTGTGGGCTCAGGCAATTCTCTCACTTCAGCCTCCCAAAGTGCTGGGATTATAGGCATGAGCCACCACGCCCGGCCTCACACACATGTTTATTGCAGTATTATTCACAATAGCAAGAACATGGAACCAATCATGCTGCCCATCAAAAGCGGACTGGATAAAAAAAATTGTGGCACACATACACAATAGAATATTATGCAGCCATAAAGAAGGACAAAATTGTTTATAACTCTAGAATACAATATAGATACATGTATACAGCATTTTGAGATAAAACATTAAAATAATCATTTTAAGAAACGTGTTGCAGAGACAAATAACTGAATACGGCATGTTCTCACTCAGCAGTGGCCCTGAACACAAGTCACATTAGCGCAAGGGTGGGTTCAGCAGTCGCTGGGCACTGCTAGATGAAGCGATGGAGGGAGGAGGAAGAGAGGAATGTGAAAACACAATGAGTACCTGGTCTATGGGGGCGGGGTAAGGGCCAGCCTGAAGCTCAAACTCCCCCTGCATGCAGCCTACTCATGTAGCAAATCCTCACTTGAACCTCACAACTCTAAAACAAACAAATAATAGTGTTAAAGCAAATATAGCAATCTAGAATCATACATATTTATAATGTACAACGGTTTTCTGTTGAACAGCTGCCATTTAGCTATCACATCTATGAGCATAATTGTTTGCCTGCTAGCCTTATATTTAGGTCATCAAACACATCTTTATAGTTTATCATGATTCTTTCCTTTCTTGATACCTTCTTGAACCCCTGGTGAGAGGTTAGCACTGGACCGCTTTTGATTCCTAGGTATGCCATGGCTTCATGCACTTGTTTGGGGCCCACTTTTGCGTTTAGCCACTTCGTCTTGAAATGAAAATAGCAACAGAGAAATTCTTATATTTATACCCTGTGGATATTTAAATATGGGTTAATGGGATGACTGAAGAGTATTTCCTAAAGCTGTGAACAAGACAAGGGTACTCATTTGCATCCCCTCTCTCAAAATAGTACTGGGACTTCTAACCATGGCATTAAGGCCAGGAAAAGAAAAAAAAAAAAGACACAGATTAAAGCAGAAGAAATAAAATTGTCTTTATTTACAGATACTATGACTGTCTACATTAGAGATCTCAAGAAAGCTACAAAAATGCTCCTAGAACTAACAAGTGAGTTAAGCAAATGTGCAGAATAAAAAAAATCAGCACAATTACTATTCTACAATTACTATCAGAAAATTAAAATACATTACCATTTTTAATTGCATCAAAGAGAGGGAAATACCTTTTTTGTACATGAAATTTACAAAATACAATGAAAGAAATCAAAGAAGGCCTCAATAAATGGCAAGGCATGCCATGTTCATGAATTGGACAGCTCAACATATGTCTATTATTCCCAAACTGATTTATAAGTTGAATGCAACTCCTAACACAATCTCAGCAATGATTTTTATAGACATAGACAACCTTTCTATGAAGTTTATATGGAAAGACACAGTATCTAGAATAGCTAAAGCCATCTTTTTTTTAAAAGGATAAAGTGGGAGAAATTATACTTAATATTAAGACTTATTCACAATTGTTTGGTATGGTGGGAAGGATAGATACATTGGTACATGAAAAGAATAGAGGGCCCAGAAGGAGGCAGACAGAAATATTCCAAACTTACTTTCAGCAAAGGTGCCAAAAAAAAAAATCAGCGAAGGAAGAATAGCTTTCTCAACAAATTGTGCTAGAGTAATTGGGCACTCATATGCAAAGAAGTGAACTGCAGCCTAAAATTCATATCCTATACCAAAAATCGAATCAAAACTGGGCATGCTTATACATGTAAAATTAAAAACTATAAACATTTGGGACCAAAAAAGTGGATGAAAATCTTTGAGATCTAGAACTAGGCAGAGAGGTATTAGATGTAATAAGGAAAGATTGGTACATTGAGTCTTATCAAAATTTTAAATGTTTTCCCCTGAAAGCACACACACACACACACACACACACACACACACACACACACACACACACACACACTTAAGAGGATGAAAAGGCAAGTACCAGACTCCCAAAGGATTATTATGTGGAATACAAGAAAACTTTCAAACCTCAGCAGTAAAAACTAACAATCCAATTAGAAAACAGGCAAATCAAGAAGCGGACATTCCACTTCGTAGGATATACAAATGGTAGAAAGATACATGAAAAAGTGTTCAGCGTCATTAGTCATTGGGGAAATGGAAACTAAAACCACAACCAGATATCACTTCATATCTCTCCCAATGGCTAAAGTAAACTTACTATAATTAAAACATCTAAAGGTGAATGAATGTGTGTATAATGGCAAAGATAAAATTAAAAATGACAACTTCAAATGCCAGTCGGGATGCCAGTTATGTATTTCTACTCATACATGGGAATATAAGTGGTATGACCACTCTGGAAAACAGTTTAGCTATTTCTTAAGCCTGTGCAATTAACTACCATACAACATATTCATTGCATCCTTGGGAATTTATCCTAGAGAAATGAAAACTTACACTCACACCAATACTGTACACACATGTTCATAGTCACTTTACAAGAGAGACCCAAAAAAACCCCTGCAATTTATTTATTAAAAATTGTGTATTTATTCTTCCATGTTTAAACTTTAGTCCCCTTCAAAGTACTCTCCATTTGCTGCAATACATGCATTGAGATGCTTTTTCTGCTGCTGAAAACAGTCTTTGAACTTGTCAGTTTTGATGCCTTTTAGTGCTTCTGCCGTGTTTTGTTTCACCTCCTCCACATTGGCAAAACATTTCCCTTTGAGGATTTTTTTCATCCAGGGAAACAAAAAAATGTTGCTTGGGCCAAGATCAGGTGAACAGGGAGCGTGGGGCACGGGGGTCATGCTCTTTTTGGACAAAAACTGCTGAACACTCAGTGCAATGTGAGCAGGCACGCTCGTAAATCACCCATCATGAAACAGGCAAATCCATTGAATGAATCTCCAAAAAAAGTTCACTGAAGCCAAATGCAGCCTCTCACGATGCTAGCTGGTACATGGATACAATGGCATCTTTAACACTTACCTGGTAGAGAAAGCCTATACTACAATGGGCTTACCCTTCAAAAGATAATTCTGGTTTTTTTTGTTTGTTTGCTTATTTTGGGGTCCTGACTCATATCTCTAATGGCCCTAAACTGGAAACAACCAGGTTTTCTTTTAACAATTAAACAAACTGTTAAGCATTCATAGCATGGAATGCTACCCAGTCACGCAAAGGAATGATTCAGTGGTGCACACAACAACCTGAATAAATGTCCAGGAAGTAATGCTGGATGCGAAAAGTCAGATCTCAACCGGTGACATGATGTACAGTTCTATTTAAATAACAGCTCTGAAAAGGACATTTTAGAAATGGAGAACAGAGGTTAGGGCTGGGAAGGGAAGAGTACGGTCTGTAGGACGTGAATGTGACTCTAAAATGACAACAGGACGGATCCCTGTGGCCACTGAATTGTTCTGTGTCTTGTATGTGGTAGCAGATACATGATGCTACAGATGTGATAGAATTATGTAAAACTAAATACACGCCACATACAGGTAGCACAAGTAAAACTGGGGAAATCTGAATAAGATTGGCATATTGTATTCAAGTCAATGTCCTGGTTGTAATTTTGTATTATGTTTCAAAATGTTGCCATTGAGCAAACTGGATAAATAGCACTCAATATAATTATATTATTACTTTCGTATTATTTCTTAAACTCCATGTAATTCTATACTTACCTAAAAATATAAAGTTTAATCTTAAAAAGCTATAGAATAAAAGAAATGAATTTAACTAGAGAAGGTCATTTATTTCTGAATAAAGAAAGGCCACAGAAACAACAACAACAAGCCTGGTTAATGATATGCTAGGCATAACATGGAAACCTGGATTAAATTAATAAAAATAATGATTGCTATGGGGTTTTAATTATTTATAAATATATTCACATATAGGATCGCATTCTAATTTTTACAACAACCCTAAAAGTTGCATGAATTTTTTTTCCCCACTGAAATGGAACATTAGAAAGGCCACGGTTAAGACTCTTGTTCAAAAGCCAATAAGTTAAAGAGCTGAGATTTGATCCCAAGAATTTTGGTCCATAGATTCTACCTAGAATAAAATGGAAGCATTTTCAATTCAAATTTAGTTGCTTTTAAGTCTAGAAGTTGATACTAATAGTAAATTAGAATTTATGAATTAATTCCTAACTAAATTTAGGTACAAGAATACTGCTCCAAAAAGTATATTTGCACTGAGTTCTTTTTTACAAAGATATTGGACATCTATTCTCTATTATATATTGATGTTGTAATCAAGCAAAAAATAAGTATAAAATAATCTGCAATCTACATGAAGTAATTTAAGGAGAAAAACAATTTATCGACACAAAATAGCTTCCTACCATCCTATCCTTATTCCTGCAATCCTACCATTCAATTTATACTTTTGATTATAGCACTCAAGTCCTTCCCCCAAAACAATGTCCTCGAAAATATCCCTTGTTGGCCATTGCCTTGCTAAGCTATGGTGAGGCCATGTGCTCTTTGAGTTATAACCAGGCCATGTTTTCTTAAGCTTTGGCCCCCTCCCTTCCCTTGGGGAAGTGAATCCCCCTTTCTTTCTCTCTCTCTCTCTCTCTCCAATTTACTTTCTAAAGAAATTATATTTTCCAATCTGAAACAAAAAATTAAAGAAAATGTCCCTTGTCTCTCACATAGCTTTCACCTGGAAAGGATAATATGATAAACCATCTCAATTAGTTATTATTCCTAGAAGAATATAATTTTTCTATAAAAAGAGTAGGACATTGAAGAAATGAGTCATAAAACAGGTAAGTTTGACTTGGGGAAGGAGCCAGAACATGTTCATAAAGCCAAGCTGGTTTCAGAAGATAGGCAGAAGTAGAATGGACCAATGTGAAGACTTTAGATCTTTGGTTTTCAAAATAGTGTCTTCGACTACAAAAATTTGTGATTTATTTGATTTATGTAGGCCAATAAAGAGAAATTCCATAGGATTTCATTTGCTTGTACTGCTAAGGGTGACATACTTATTGTTAAGGGCAATTAGGAGAGACAAGTTCAACTAAGGAGGATAATTACTAGCCTTCAAGGTAGGATTACCAAACTACTTTGCAAAACGTCTACTACAGATACTTACAGGTCTTTGGCATTACCAGTTTTCTGCAAGTACAGTTTGTCTCATAAATTATTTTGATCTTCAATTGGCTAGAGTCTTTAATTTTTTATAGTGGGGTGTGTGTGTGTGTGTGTGTGTGTGTGTGTGTGTGTGTGTCAGAGAGAGGAGGGGCTGAGAGAGACAGATTACAGTGAGCTTAGTTTATTCTTTATCAGTGTGAGAATACTGTGTATTATTTTTGGTTAATAGATGGCAAGAACTGTGTATTTTTGGCTTTATAGTAATTAATATGTAGGACATATACGTTGTGATTAAAATATAAGTATATGTCTCTACTGCTAAGGCAAATATACACATCATCTTTTCTAAGTCTACATCTATAAATTTATGTCATTCAACTTAAAATGTACCATAAAGATAACTAAAATAAAAATCTTGAGTTATTTTAATGTATATATGGGACACAGCTTCATAAAATAAAATCATGTGCAAGCCAAATTTTTCCTTGGTAAATTCAATAAATATTGACTAGATAATAAATTAAGAAACACATTGAAATAATTGTTATTACAAGCTTCTTGCAGTTTCTTTCTTTACTCTCTCTTCCATATCCTGGAAAATGAGAACAAGTGGGATAGGCAGGTCTCGGGGACTTTTATTCTCCTTCAGTGAATGGTGGCCAAAATTTTTGAGACATCTCCAGTCCCAGAAAGCCAGGAGGCAGCAAAATGGTACAGAGACTCAGAGGAAAAGGAAGCTTCCAAAGAGAAAAAGTAAGCATGATGCTGAAAAATAGACCACTTCGGATAAGCATGGATGACTCCCAGTTTGACATGAAGTTGACGCTGATCTTCTCTTTCTAAACTTTATAATATAAACCTTCTAATTCAAGTATATATTATAATATACGATTGGCTTTTATTCAATGTGATGCTTATACATTAGAATATGAGATGGTCTTGTGGATATAGGGACGGGAGATTTAGAGTCCAGATTGGGAAAGTTAAAATGGATTTTGAGAATACCTTTAGGATTGAATACTATATAATGGCATTAGAAAAGCAAATCTGTGCACATGCATGTAGATAACCCTAAGAATTTACATGTGTGTGCATGTAGACCAAAAGAGGAATTATATTGAATGTTTAATTATTATTCCTAAAATATAGTGCATATTCTATCTACTTTATGCATAGGGAAACTGAGGCAAGGAACTGTATCACTATAGCTACTACATATTGACATTATCAATTCTAGAACATTGTCACTCAGGACCCCTAACTTTAAGCACAGTTGCTGTATAGTTTGATGCTTAATTTCCATAGGTATTGAGTCATCACTCAATCCACTGAGAGATGGATTGAGAAAGGCAACATATCAAGCAATAGTATTTCATACAAATTTCCATTTGTCATGTATGTTAATAGCTCTGGATGTTGTAAAATTTGCTTTGCCTTAGAAACTACTTTAGCACAAGCTTTTATATTAACATCCTTTTTATATCTGCCGCATGAAAATATAGGACTTATTAACTAATGAGCAAGATTCAAAAAATTCTTATTTTAAGATATTATATGGTATACAGATGTTTCCTGCTCTTAATGAACTTGAATTTGAAGGTTCTGTCATGCCAAAACATTTTAAAGTGCAGTGCATTTTATTGATGATATGAGAATTGGTGGCTCAGCCTGTAATCCCGCATCTTTGGGAGGCTGAGGTGAGTGGATTGCCTGGGCCCACGGGTTCGAGACCCGCCTGGGCAAGTTGGCGAGACCTCATCTCTACAATAAATCAAAAAATTAGCTGGGCGTGGTAGTGCGCGCCTGTCGTTCCAGCTACTTGGAAGGCTGAGGTGAAAGGATCGCTGGAGCCCAGCAATCGAGGCTGCGGTGGCCGGGAGCGGCCACTGCACTCCAGTCTGGGCAACAGAGTGAGACTCCAACTCAAAAAAAAAAAAGAGAATTGAACGATAATGTCAACTTAACATTTAGAATGATAATTGGAAAAATTAAGTGAGGGGAATCATAAGCAAAAAAGCAACACAGAAAAGTGATTAGGATGAAGTAAAATTAAATCTTCCTCTGTCATTTTATTCTTTATTTTTTCATTTTGGGGTAGTGAAAGTGCTAGAAAGTAGACAATGTTATTTATTGCCAGATAATTGGCACTTTTATTCTAATTGCACATTACCAAATTAATCTGGAAATATTGTGAGGATGTCCGTTTAGCTTTTAGAAGAAATCTAACAATTAATTTCTAAGGAGAAAATGTCTTTGTATAACATAGTTCTTTATGGTTAGCATTTGGAAAGAAAGAAGAATGAAGCAGAGGGCGGTAAACAGTGAGGATTGGATGGTAAGTGAATGTCCCTGGAGTATTATTTTCCTTCAGTCGTAAATCTCCAGGACTAGCAGTGTGATGCCACTATTTCAAACACATGACTAAAAAAAATTCTCTCTGCATTCCAAAAATGACAAAATCCAACTGATAGTAAGGAGCAATTGAGAAGTTTGATTCATGATTCGTCTTCATGTGTACAACGTGGACTTGTACTGAGATGGGAACTACTATCGGGAGAGGATCTTTTCAAAGGGAAGTCCTATCAGAAAGTAATTGATTTTCACTTGCCCCAGGAAGAAGCTGCTCTCAGCTGCTCTCAGCGTGAGTCCAGATGCTTCACCTTTGAGCAGACCAGTGTGTCCCTTATTAATTATGACTCTCTAGACTGGCAAACTTGCCCTCGAGTGAATGTATAAAGGATCTTTTGTTTGCCTTAGCAAAACAGCCTGGAATCCTGGTACCCAGAGCCCTAGGGATGAGGTCGTTCAATTTTGATGAGGAAACTCGGGATGGCTTTTCAGAGATTGAAGGGAAAATAGTGCTCGAACCTACCTCCCCCATTCACAACACACACACACACACACACACACACACACACACACACACACACACACACACCCCTAGAAACACTTCAGGAGGGCTGTGGGAGAAGGGCCTTGTGATCTGGCCCTAGCACAAAGTCAGAAGAAGAGAAAGAAGTATGTTTGTGTGTGTCGAGGGGCGTAGGTCCTTGTGGGGTCAGCTTGTCCGCCAAAGTGGCAGAGGCTGGATTCCCCGGCCAAGCTCTGCTCACGGGGAGCAAACTCAGAAGGCATGCAAGGCCATTCCAGATGGTCCTCTTTTGTGAGCAGCCTCTCACCCTAACACCTCTGGACACTGAGAACAGGTTGCAAAGGGAAGTGTGAGACTTTCGTTTCCAGTTTAGAGCTGTGGGTGTTTAGACAAATAACATCCACTTGTCTGGATATAACTTCCATAACTGGGTTATGGAATTCATAACCAGTTACAATCCCTAACTGGGAAAAGTTGAATGGTAAATAGGCTATGCAACCAGAGGCTGAATTGAATGCCACTGGGCCCCTGGCATTTTTTCCAGCTTTGCTTCTTTTGTGTGGTGTCTTCAGCCTCAACCACTGCCTCTAGACCATTTCCCAAGCTTTATCACACAGGAAAAACTGAACTTGGAACTCCCATGTTTTTAATTAAAAAAAAAATAACAGAACTCAACAAAGTCTCAAAGAAGAGCTCTGGTTCCCCTCATTGAATTTGCCCTTAGACCAGGGTTTCTTACCCTGGCCCTCTCAGAGGCACTACTGACATTCTGGGCCAGCTGTGTGTCGTGGGTGGTCGTGTCCTGTTCATTGGGGGAGTTTTAGCAGTTTCCCTGGCTTCTGCCCACTCGATGCAGCAGCAGCTCCACACCCCACATTTTACAAGCCAAACCAAATCTCTAGAAGTTCCAAATGCCCCCAGTAGACATGATTGTCCCCCAATTGAGGACCATTTCGCTGTGATCACAAATACAGGATCCCATTCTCAGATCGGAGTGGTGAGGTAGATTGGAGAAAAGATCCAATCTTCAGTCTCTTGTGAAGTCGGCCGTTGCCCGGTTTGAATCTTCTCTATAACGTTCCAGCCCTGCTTTATTTTGTAGACTCTCTAAGCTCCCGTGTTAACAATTTCCCTAGTCTTTGTTGTCACATGGTCATTCCATTATCATGAGGGCTACACAGAAGATTTGACCAGAGTGAGGAATGGGAATGTGACTGGGCTCCCGTTTCCATAATATCTACCCTAGTGGAAGCATAATAAAATGCATAGTTAAGCAATTTATCTTGAATGTAACGTAAGAAAAGTCATTGGCCATAACTGGATTTATATATTAACATTTTCCTGTGATAAGAGAGGCAAAACACATTATTTGTTTTTCAGTTTTCATTATGTCAACAAACATCATTTTTTTCATTGGTTAAAAAACAGGGGATAATATGGCGGCCCCCTCCCACCTTGGGAGCTTTTCTGTCCTCTCAATAAATCTTGCTTTCTCCAAAAAGAAGGGGGTGGGGTGGGTAATACAGCCTGCTTCCCATAACTGTGAAGGTTAAGGAAAATAATTTTATAATGTATAACAGAATAAACATTCCTTTGGTTATCCATAATCAGCCAAACAAGCTCATATGTTGCTTATATATTATTTTCCATAGTGGGTTCTAGTTATCAAGTAGATTTGTGAGACCTGCTTAGTCCCTTAGTCAGAGATTTTGCAATTTAATCTAAGGAGCCCATCACATGTCATTGCACTGGATGTGCTCACCAGTCCTTGCTAGTATGGACATAGCAAGGAATAGAAAAAGATCTGGTTTACTGACTTCGGAGAATCAGAGGAAAAGCCTGACCCTCCCAAGAAGGGCTCAGAAAATGAGCAGCGCATGTGTTCTGTCCTTGAAATTTCTGCTATTCATTTGATTTATAGGTAGTCCAAAGAAGACTCCTATAAATTAAAACATATACCCCTGCATCTTAATTTTCATGCAGACCCCGGTGGTAGATTTACAGTCATTCAGGGCCTACTCCATCATAATTAAATTGTACTTGTCAGCTTTTTATTGCTATTCTTGAAGATAAATTCTTATCTCAGAGGTTCCCACAGTGATTATCATCATGGCCTCTTGCTTTTATCATGGAGAGGAGATTCTGACAGAGGCATTACTCCTACAGATCTGTATGCGTTATCTTCCTCACAAGACACCGTTATTAGTTACCTAGAAGTATTCTGAGGACTTCAGTTTTCCAGAGCTTTTTTTCTTTCTTTTTTTTCCTTCCTTCCTCTCTCCCTTCCTTCTGGCTTCCCGCCCTTCCTTTCTTCAAGTATCCCTTCCTCTCTTCCTTCCTTCCTTCCTGTCTCCCTCCCTTCCTGTCTTCTTCCCTTCCTCCCTTTCTTTCTTCCTTCCATTTTCTTTCTTCTTCAAGATCATGGTCATTTTTCTTGACCTTGTGTTTAATGACACAATTCTGCATTCTGATGTGTTCAACAGAAGTCTGTCTCTGTAGTGCTCACTAAAAAGGAACAAATGTTCTCCTTATAAACGTGATAGTGAATGAAAACCTACTTGAGCCCAACCTGCCATTCCCAAAAACAAAACGACATGTGCAGTCTTTTCCTTTTCTTTTTTTCTTCTAAAAGACTTAAGGACTTTTTTCATATAATTGTGATTTTTCAAGAAAATCTCACGCCAGAATTATAAATAAGAGAAGTAAAAATATTGTTGCTGTTGTTGGTTACAACTTATCAATCTTTTTTTGTTAAGTAAAAATATTTTATAAGCACTACAGAATGATTTCTGATTTTTTGTATATTTATGCAATGAGTTACAGCCAATCAAAAGCTAGAGAAAAGCATTTGTAATAAATGTGACTGATATCAAGTAATATTCTTAATATATTGATTATAAATAACATTAATGTTACAATATGTGATAAAAAGTATAAAAATATTATGAGATATTCATAGAAGAGAAAGTAAATGGCTGATATTTACGACATTTTTAACCAATGAAAATCGGAACATTTAAATAGTGTCTTCACAGTTTAAATTAGCAGATTTTTTTGAAAATCAATGCAGGTAAATACCAGTCTTATTTAAATGAACAGATATTTTGAAAATAAAGCTGTTTTAGTTTCCTAGGGTTGCTATAATAAAGTATCATTAACTGGGAGGCCTAAAACAATGAAAATTCATTCTCTCAAAGCTTTTGAGGTTCGACATTCAAAATCAAGATGTTGACAGGTGTATATTCCCTCTGAAACTTCTAGGGGAGAAACCGTCCTGATCTCTTCCAGCTACTGGTAGCCCCAGGTATTCCTTGGCTTGTAGAAACATTACTCTTTCTTGGTCTCCATCCTCACACGGCTGTCTTCCCTCTGTTTGTATCTCTTCTCTTCTCGTTAAGGACATTCATACCCAATTCAGTGTGACTTCATCTCAACTTGATAGCATTTGCAAAGACCTTATTTCCAAGTAAGATCACATTCACAGGTCCCTGGGGCTAGGATTTCAGCATATCTTTTTGGGGAACACAATTTGACCCATAACATATGCTGTCCACTGCTGATATGTGAATAAAGGCTTTCTGAAAAATAACTTAGCAATACTCTTTCTTCCACTAATTTGTCTTATGGGAATTCACTCTGAAGATAAATAGAAATGTACATTTTAGTTATATGTGAAAAGGTTATTTGCCACATTAGTAAAGATTTTTTTTAGAATTAATATGATGTAAAAAATGGAGAATGAATGAACAATTTTGGTACATTCCAAGGATGAAATATTACAAAGCCACTAAAATGTTTAAGTGCTTAGCATCACAGATAACTAACAGACAGCAATTAGATTGCATTTTCTAATATAAAATTAGCTAAAATTAAAGAAAATAAACAAGCAAACACACAGACTCAACGACAAAGCACCGGTGAGGCATTCTTTCTCACTGCTGGGGAATCTAAGTGTTATGAAGCTTCCGGGAAGGTCATTTGGCAAGGCAAGTTGATGCATTAGTCATGTTCCTATCTGCTTTCCCAATTCCACTTCTAGGAACATATTTTAAAGAAATAATCTTGGATAGCACAAAAATGTATCAATGAGAATGTCTGCTAGAGTTTGTCATGTGGGGAAATTACAAACAGCCTAAATGTTGATTAGTAGGAGATCAGCTGAATAAATCGTAAGACACCCAGATACTAAAATACTGTATATCCAATGACATGGAAAGATATGTGATTATGTATTGTAAGAGGAAAAAAAAAAAAAAAAAAAACACATTACAAAATCATGTTTACAGCATCACCTCATTGGTTTAAATTCAAAGCCAATTCCTGAGTGAAGAACTTCCTATTATGAGCTTATAAAACCACTTTAAGAGTAGTGAGGTTATATGTGCTGCACAGTGATCTTGTGGATTAAATATGTTAAAACAGTTTTCAAAAGAATCTCATTTGCTTTCTTGAAGCTGTTCACTGACTCAAAAAAAAGATGTCAATTTGCATTTTGAATACATTTGCAGTATCTCAGTTGATGAATTCTTGAAGTTTCTTGATAATCAAAAGTGAAGAATTCAGAATAAATTTTTTTTCTGTTCTGTTCTCAAGAAGACACATGAGATTTAGTCGGGAAATAATGTGCGTGTGAGAAATAAGATACAAAAAATTTAGTTAGGAAATAAGAAATGTGTGTAAGATTTAGCTTTTACCAACAAAAGATAAATAATAATAGAATTACACTATTATTTTTTAAAAGACTGCTCAATTGCTAAATGCCTGAAAGCTAAAAAGGACATTTTGGCAATAAATTTAACCTGTAATAGAGTAAAAAAAATTTTTAAAAATATATTAGTCTAAAACATTTCATTTAAAATATGTTAGTCTAAAATTTGCAAAGGTTTTTTGAAGTTGAGAGACATTATCTGATAAAAAAGTTGTTTACACATAAAAAAAAATGTTTAGATCATTTTTAGGATTAATCAAACTGAGTTCTGTGCAATATCACCAAAGTATTGGAACGTCTTTTCCTGCTCTGGTAAATTTGTGGCTCAATTATTACAATTTCCCAATACACCATATTTTAATTTAGTTCTAAAGCCCTTGCTGTGTGGTCATGGTTTTAACATTTCTTTCTTGTTCCAAACACATAAGTTCCAAACAAACTTAAATAACTCCTTAGAAGACAATGTTTCCTTATTCTTGTTCTCTGTCCCTTGCCCTTAAGGAATAAATTCCTCCATTTAAAATCAAGACGTTGGCAATACATATTTTAGGACAAATCAGAAGAGGGCTCAGCAGATGTTTACGCTCACAAAAGTTTTATCTTATTTCTTCGAACAATTTGTTTTGTGAGTAGCTGCTGTAAATCCAATGTGGTTAATTCTTTCGCTATATCCTTTTATAAAATAAGACCTAGAGGTGAGTAATTCTTATGAAGCCTGTTCATCCCGATTTTTGGTCTAAATAGCCCAATGGGATGTCTATGTTCACATAAGGCTTATCATGTTTCTTCCAACAGCTCGTTTTGTGGCAGTTGGTCTCTTGCCAGGTAGGGTTCTCCATGCTACCTTATGACATGGAGGATGTATGTTTCCAGGGTGAGCAATCCGATAGCTAGTGGACAAGACGTGTTGCCACCAGGAAGGACACAATCTTTTTATAACTTCATCTCAGAAATGACATCTCATAATTGCCGCCACTTTCTATTCATTAGAAAGGACTCAGTAAGTCCAGCCTGCAGTCAACACGAAGGAATTGCATGCACAAGGGTATGAAGTCTAGGAGAAGAGAATCACTGACACCATCTTAAAGGTCGCCCGCTACGTCAACCGAAGTTTGAGAACACTGTGGTAGGTAGGTGGCATTCAAAAATAGCTAAGAAGTATTTAGGTAGAAATTGATTTTGGTGGATACACTTCAGGACCCTGGCAGGGGGCCTGGCCAGGAGATGGTGTAACTCTGGTCATGGAGCTGGCATGCTGAGAAGGGCCTCATAGCCAGATGACTGCTAAGAGTACTAACAGAATAAAAACTTAAACTCAGGCTTGGAACTGGGCAAATGGACAGGGAGAAGTTGTGACTCAGAGCCATTTGGATCTGGAAAGGCAACGTCTGCTAGATTTCATTGCTTCTGTTTAGCACCTAGGTTGAGAAGGAAGACTTTAATCTGGGAAGCTTCATGGACTCGGCTTTGAGAACCAGAAAAAGACGGGTTTGAACTAAGTCTTAGTACAGTGATTTTCAAACTCTGTTTGGTATCAGAATCACTGAGCAACTTGATAAACATGAAAGGATTCAGGCCCCCTTTTACCTCCATCAACCTGTCTTTGTGTTCATCACACACACTCTAGGTCCAAATACAGCCCAAAGTTTGAGAACCACTGCCCTGGAAAGACTACCTGTTCCCCAAAGAATATGCCATGTGCTGATTCATGATCACTAACTCACTAAATGAACAAACTAGTGCTAAACTCTGACATGGTTCATGATATAAATATGACTGCACGCTCTTGTAGACCGAAATGGGGAAGAAGATGATTATAACTAAAAGCATTCCAAGGAAAAGGCCCTGTGCTTTTATGGCCAAAGAACAAATCACGGCTGGCACTGGTTAATAGATTCTGTTTTCTCAGGCTGGCAAAATGCAAAAGAGTTTTCTTTGCCAGAAATAGCAAAATGAATGCCCAGGCCAGCATCTGGAAGTTGTTCTTAAAAAAATATGGCATTAGCTAAAAGAGTGGCGGGTCAATTTCTATTTACCCGTTTTACTGGTCCACACTGACTAAAGGTTACCACAACTTAAACAAAAATCTTCACTCTGTTTTTCATTCTCTTTTGTCTTGTTACATCGCATTTCTTTCCAAATGTCTGACAAACAAACATGAGTGGCCCTCCACTGAGAGATAGGTGGGCCCAAATATTCTTTCATAAAATTTTCTTAAGATCTTAACATAAGATACATACGATCTTTAAATTCAGAGAAACCTGACTTTAAATACATAGCAACCTGACTAGGAAACCATCTCATACTTCTCTCCCTCAGATTCAACTTCTCCAGAGTTCTTTATGTGTCCTCATGCAGATCACCTAACTACTTTGAAAAACTATTATTAGACTTATAAATGGTGTAGGCAAATGCTCAACCCATAGTAGGTAATTAATAAACGGAACTGTTATTGCTATTCATAACTGATATTCCCTAACTCTGTAAATACATTGGTAACTTTTTTTTTCAGAATCAAGGACAGGTTATACTTAGTAGGTTGTATTTCCGATTTTCTGTTCTGAAGAATTATAAGGTAGTATTAAAGAGTACAGATTTCGTATCCAGCCAAGTTCAAATCTAACTTTACCATTTATTAATGATATATTCTTGGGTGTTTTACTAACTTACCAAACCCCCCGCCTTGCTCTCCTCATCTGTAAAATGGGGAGAATAATTATGCACTCATCTAGTGGGAATTTGTGACACTCAGATTAGTATTTGTGAAGTGATCACAAGAAAGTGGATCATGTGTGTTAGCTATTATTAATCATAATTCCTTTTTTAAGAGGTTCATTCTTCATTCCTGCTTTTTACTGTGGTTACCAATTTTGGATGTTGTTTACAAAAGGAAACAACTGATCGGATTGTCCTTTTGTGCAGGTTTCAGGTTTTGACGGGGTGATACTGCCATATCTGCCTGGATTGTTTTATAGGCCCTGTCCTGATGATATAATATAGCTCTTCCAAGGATGTGAGTCACTCACTGGGGTGTCAGATACTTTGGGGAGCTGCAATTAATTATCTTTGGCACGATAGCTCCGTCCATAGAATTACTCTGCTTTCTGTAAGCTAATTAGTACCCATGTGATCTAAGCATTGAAGGCACTATTCAAACGTGCCTGTCTGGCTCTCAAGGAGCAGCATTCCTCATGAGAACTTTGCTCAGAATTGAAATAATGCAAGAGAATGATCTAATTTTTTCCCTCTCTGACAGCATGTAGCAATACAATGTTCTAGGCAGTGAGCGGCCAATATATGTGATTAATGATGATATTAAAAATAGAACAATATTTTTCCTATATATTTGAGAGAGCAACATATTAATTCACTTTTTTTCAGATTGTTTAAAGGAGTTACTTACTTCAAAGTCTATCTTCCTAAAATAAAAACTGTCATGACAGTAGTAATGGAGAGAGAAGCTTCTCATATTATAAAATTTGTTGCCATGGCTATTTGGGGGGGGGAAAGGATCCTCAAATGCTTTTAGACATGTGATTGTTTTCCCCCAATATACTACTGCTGGTGCTAATTTGTTCTCTAGGCGGGGAGGCGATAGATCTGCTACCTTGAGAGAATTTTATATAATGCGTCTGTCCTCCCCCCTGTATTTTGAGCATTCACTACTTGAAACTATTTTTTTTTTGAGTTGGAGTCTCACTCTGTCGCCTGGAGTGCAGTGGCCTCACCCGGCCACCGCAGCCTCGACCTGCTGGGCTCCGGCGATCCTTCCGCCTCAGCCTTCCGAGTAGCCGGAATTACAGGCATGTGCTACCATGCCTGGCTGATTTTTGATTTATTGTAGAGATGAGGTCTCACCTGCCCAGGTGGGTCTCGAACCTGCGGGCTCAGGCAATCCACTCACCTCAGCCTCCCAAGGCGTGGGATTACAGGCTGAGCCACCGAGCCCGGCTTACTTGAAACTATTAAGATGCATGTGTAACACACATCAAGTATCAAAGTTTGTCTGCTGTCTGCACAGCCGGGGGACAGAGAGTCACTCTGATTTTATCTAATAGTCATGACCTGAACACTTCAGATGAATGAGAAATGAAGGTATCATGCGTAGAGAGTTGTTTGGGTGGGAGAGACTTGGCTTCCTGTTGGCTTTCAGTAAGAATTCATAGACTTCTTCCTTTGAGCATGGAGGTTCCAGGGTTGAGAAGCTCCCATAATGCAAAGCATGAAACAGGTCTTAACGGGGAAGTTGGCGAACCACGTGAGAAAGGCCAGGTAACTGCGTGGGAACAACACCTAGACTTTAGTTTCTTGGGAACATGTGGTCACAGTGAGGCACGAGTACCAGGGCAGGGGGTACCAAGAGGGTAAGAGAAAGTGATGCCAGCATGACGGAGACCAAATGCATGGAAAGAGAACCCCAAAAGCGAGAAACAGCCTCCTTAGAAATGTATCTTTATGATCAATAATGTTTTGATTAAAATTCTCATACGGAAACTTTTAAAAAATATCTGATTATTTTTTCCTGTCCTCTTCTAGCTGCCTATAACATTTTGACCTTTTTTTCCCTAAAATTTCATTATGATATATCTAGGTAGCTATTAATACCTAATTTTAAAAATATTGAGTGATATAGAAAGATGTCCATGTTATAACGCTGATAAAAAGTCAAAATACAAAAAAAAAGCAAGAAAAAAGCAATAAATCATGCTGTTCAGAATTTGCAACTGCAAAAAGATGGACAGTAAAAGCAAGGGGAACAGCAAAAGCGTGAAAAACAGTTTTTCTCCCACCTCCCAAATCACAGGACCCTGGTCATATCAGAACCAGACATTGAGTGAAAACAGGATTCTCTATCTTCTGGGGACACGTGTGTAGAGTCAATAGAAAAAGAGAGTCCCTGGCGGTTGCTCAAGAGCAGGAATGAGATGCTGATCTGGTTCTTCATGTTGAGATGATATTTCCAAACCCTCTTTGTGAAGCAGGCTTGGCATTCAAAGCTCCACTTACCATTGGCAATTTTTGATTTAATTCTCCAAGTATCCCATTGGTGAGTTTTGATTTAATTGTCCAATAAAACAGATGATTGTGTTGCTTTTGAAGTGAACTATTTCTGTGTTTTGATTAGAGGGCCCTTTAATTTCATAAGCATTTGCCTGTGAAGAGTTAAAGGAAGAATTCAAAAAAAATTTTTTTAAGTTTCTCTGCCTCCTTTCCACATTATATTGAAATGCTACCAATGTGAAGTCATGTATCTTTGACTGAGCAAGCATCATAGTTTATATTCACGTAAATAGATGTATATTTGATATATGCCCTCAGTAAAGTAAAGGAAAAGATCTTCAGGGTTATAAAATAGGTGGCTGGGAAGGAAAAAAAAAGTAATGTGATTTAGCAAAATCCACTAGTATCCTTAGTACATATTTATGTACCTTTTAACAAATCTCATTTGCTTTAAATAAAATGCTATGAAAAGGGTATAATGATGCATGTTTTATATGTGCCCTTGATACTAAAAAGTGGCTGTTCAACTTGCCTGCAATGTGACTCCATGTTAAAACATAAGGGTTGGCACATAATACGCAGTATAGGAATATCAACATTTCGAAAACGTCTCAAGGGATGTTCTTTGAAGCAGAGATGCTCAATGTTACCCAAAGCTCTGTGGGCAAAAAAAGATACTATCTAGTTCACTCAGCTCATTCTGTTAAACGCACTAGGGAAGACGCTTATTTGGGATATGAGTAGATCATCATTAGCATGTTATAAGAAATAGTTTTGCACAATGTTGTATTTTTACTGAGAAAATCTGCTTTTGAGAGAACATTGTATGTAACTTCACATGAAGTCCTAATTATGAGAAATATTTTTCTCAGCACTCAGTACCTGGAAAAGTACTGAGCAACTAGTTCAATTTTATCTTGTGGACAAGTGAATCACATAATTTATTATGTTTTCCCAGTTTGCTTTGGCTTCTAGAAAGCTTTAGGGGCAAATTTGTGGTCCATCCATGTCAAATTCACCAGATCTTATTGCGTGCATTTCAAGTACTAACGTGGTTTCATTGTTTTCTATCCTCAGTTTTTTCTTTCTTCTAATTAAAAAAGAAAAGGAAAGATTGTTGAAAGCTCTGATTTCTTCTTTGGAAACAAGGCCATAGATAAACAGATCAATGGGTAGATACTTGTATGAAAGTCTATAGATCGCAGTGTCGGAACTGCAAGCCTCCTGGTGGACGGGAAGAGGGCAGGGTTAGCAGCTCAGGAATGTGAGTTCCATGTTCATTGCAGTAAGTTTCACTGACACCATTTCTTTTTGCTGTTACCCTCTGCCACCCTCACCCCCTTTTGCTGTGGCTTTTTCATTGTTAGCTTACCGTCTTACTGGCATTTTTGGAGTGGATTTTGTTGCCCTGCGGTAACTAGGTGATGACTGTTTCTTTTGAAGTGAACTATTTCTGTGTTTTGATTACAGGTCCCTTTAATTTCATAAGCGTTTGCCTGTGAAGAGTTCAGGGGAAAAAATCAAAAAAATTTTTTAAAAGCTTCTCTGCCTCCTTTCCACATGATATCGAAATGCTACCAATGTGAAGTCCTGTATCTTTGAGTAAACTTCAGAGTTTATATTCACCTAAATAGATGTGAATTTGACATATGCCTTCAGTAAAGAGAAGGAAAAGATATTCAGGCTTATAAAACAGGTGGCTGGGAGAAAAAAAAGGTAATGCGATTCAGCAAAATCCATTGAATTTTTCTGCAGCAGAGTCAGTGAATAATACCGGGTTTAAGTAAACATATTTCAGTAAATAAGAAAGTTTTATTTCATGGTGACAGGTCTAATGGTGGAGTTTTGCTGAGGACCAAACAAAACTAAGTTGCTTAAGTATTTGTTTAAAAACAAAGAAAAAAACAGAATCCCAAATGTGTTATTTTGTCCTAGAGAATAACTTTAAGATACTATAAAGCAGGTTCATAATGTGGTCCCAGTTTGGGCTTAACCTTGAAACATTAGCCTTTTATTTCTAACTAATTACATGACTTTCTCACTGTCACAATGGATGGGACATTCAAGTCCATGCATTTCCTGTTCCTTGAAAAGAGCTACCTCTCTCTGAAGAAAGTTCCTTGGGGATTCACCTAGTTGCCTACTATGGACAATAGAAAAAAAGTAAATTGCAAATATAGTCACATTAGGGACAATATTTCCAGTGGGTTCCTTGACAGACTTTGAGTGTGTCTTTCATCCTAGTTTCTTCTGTGTGTGTGTGTGTGTGTGTGTGTGTTTTTTACCAGTAAGGAAACTTCTGGAAAGGAGGGACTTTTCTCATCTGGCTGTTAAGAAACAAGTAGTCAAGAGCTGGACCTACAGTGATCTCATTTTTATTAGGAGGCTTTGAGGGACCAAACTGACATGTGTACTCTAATGAGTGCAGGCTGTTCCACTGTATTTTGGAGACAATAATCACAGGTATAAAATACCAGAGAAATAGGGATAGAGTCAGGGATTCAGAAAGTTAGGCATGAGGATAAGTTTTGTGTATAAAAATATCTTTAAATACCATGTAATATGAAGAGACCATGAAAACGGAAGCAATCCACATGGAAAGAGCAGAAGGGGCTCTCTCTTACTATCCACGCTCCTTCGGCCATCCTCCACAAATGTGCTCAAGTACGAGATCTATGAGGAAGGCTGAATTGAGCATCTGGAAGATGAGGCCTACTAAAGTCTTCACAGGGTGGAGCCTGAGGCCAAGGAAAGAGCACAGATTATGAGAAGTCCCATCTCTTCCCAAAGCCATATCCAACGATAGATACACAGCGGCTGTCGCCGTTCCTATCGCCCAGAAAGACACAGAGGATGACAGGAAAACGCTATAGTCATGACAGATATTTAGAACCTCCTTGGTTTGCCTGAAATAAGGAAGCAGAAAGTATGACAGAAACAGAAGGAAACAGAAGTCACAGGGGGAGAGGTATACACAGGGAAGACGGCAAGGGTCCCAGGTTTCGTTTATTCATGTTCCCCAGGCCAATTCATCTTCATTAATTCAAGAAATATTTAGTGAGCAGACACTATGTGGCAGGTACTGTTTTAGACACTGGTATGCAACAGAGAGAAACACAAAGAAATTTTCTGATGTAGCTTACATCCCAGGAGGGGAGACAAGCAATATGCAGATAAACACGATGTCAATAGCAATGTGTTTGGAAGAAAAGTCAAGCCAAGAAGTTGAGACAAGGAAGTATTCTTTGATAAGGTGACTTTTGAAACTTATGCGGTCCGACAATTAGGTTTGTGAGTATCCTACAAAACATGCTATACACACCCCATTGCAGAATATCACTAGGGTCAAGTTCGAAGTATTCCCCTTGGGAAGCTATGCACCGACACCAGTGCCTAATGCACCTGTCAAAGTAATTTTGGAACTCCTTTTTCGGAATGGCCATCAGGGTCGTTGTCATCTTAATTATTTGTTGAGTTCTGACAAATAAGTTCATGAACTGGCCACCCTGTGCATATATTGGCAGCACTGTACACATCGCTGTATTGAAACACCCTGCCTTTACCTGAAGATAAAGGAAATATCGAAAGGAAGACATTCTGATGACTTTCAGGACATCGAGGGTAATATGACAACAGCTCTGATGACCATTCCAGAAAGAGTTCCAAAATTGCTTTGACAGGTAGACGAGGTGCTGGCGTTGGTGCATAGCTTCCCAAGGGGAGTACTTCGGAATTTACTGTGTTGATATTCAGCAATGAGATATGTCACATTTTTTTCTAGGATGAGTTTGCACACTTAATTGTTAGTCTCACAAATCAAATGAGAGACCGATTCTTGGGGGTATGAGAAAATAACATTGCATGCAGGAAGTGTGTCATTGCCAGGGCTCCAATGCCAGACCCTCAGTAAGAGCTGATCGCAGAGCTGGTGTTCTGTGGAATCATGTGTGGGTGATAAGAGAGAAATCTTTGACTTATGCATGCCTGTATAACTGTCAACTGGAAAAATACGTCAAATTTGTTTTAGAAATGAGATTTCTTGCAAGCGAATGTTTTATTATCCATTGAATCATCATCTCTATAATCAGCCTTTTGAGTCCTGCATTTTCAAACCTAAAGAGAAAACACAATTGCTTGAGAGATGGGGAATAGGAAAAAAAGAAAAGCTGCAGCATCTTGTGATATTCACGAATGAACATCCCCAATTTCCACAAACTCTGAAGAAAAACTGCACATGCCTGCAAAGTAACGTTAAATAACATTTTCATAAACATCAAGCTTTTTAATTGATTCCTGAGATCAGAGGCAGCGCCCCAGATATATCTCAGTGATGGTGAACCTGGAGAGCTGAACCACACTGGATGTGCTCAGAAAATGATTTAAAATGCAATTAAGTAAATCCAGCATGTATGCAACTCATCTGGTTCCTCCTTCCACGTTTAAGCTAAACCAACATAAAGGAATGATCCGCAGGAGGCCATGCATATATTATGGGTTTGCACAGTTCATGCCTGGGGGTAGGGAGAGAAATACCAGCAACAGAGGTTCCCGCAGCACAACTTACTCACTTTGTAGCTCTGTTCCCAAGAAGACTGGTGGTCGTGGTGTTTCTTGGAGTCCTGAGTTGCAGGGGCTCCCACATTTCTACAAGTCAGATATCCATCTGTCAGACTGAGTTGAACCAGATTTCCATGAGGTGGAAAAAGTGCTCACGAGAGTTGTAGATAAAGCCATCAAATTATGTTCCACCTGTGATGAGAGCCAAGCACGACCTGCCAATTTTCTCCCAGGGCAGATCTACTGACAGCTCTTATCACTTGGCTTTGCCCACTTCATTCTGCCTTCCTAAATTCCACTCCAAGCCAAATTTTCTTCAAGGCCCCCTAGGCTTAAACATCAGGTGAATCCAAATGATGAAAAGTCACTGAAAGCAATTGGAGCCTATTTCACATGCATAATTCACATTTGTAATGGTTTCATTCGGGTGGCTTACTGAATTCTTTTAAATACATCAGGGTTTGTGTGTTTGTACGTCTTGACAGAAATAGATTTATCTTACCCTATATAAATATTCTGAATAAACTATCAAAAAATGGGCTCTAACAAAAAAAAATTTCTAAAATATAGATTGCAAACTGTTAGGGTAAATGTAAAATGTATAACTCGTGAATTTTGTTCTTTAATGTTCATCTTGCAAGAGTAAGTTTAGATATTTTCTATTTTTCTCTCCTGTCATTGATATGGTGTGAATAATTTGCCAAGCAAGAGAAAGACTAAGAGAATCCAATATAGCTGTTTTTGTAGCATATTGAGAGTTATAAGGAGTCCAAAATTATAAAGTTGAAAGATAAAATTGATTCAAATGATGAACTCTTTTTATTAACACAAGTATGTTATTTAACACACACAGACATACAGTATTCGGTGTGATCTGGTAGATCAAAAGGAGACAAATATCTTAGGAATATTAAATTCTGATTCTGTCTTTAAGGCTTCGCTTGCTATTGCATGCTTTAATTGCACATGTCTATCTTTTTTTAATTTTGTAAATTAGACCTAAAGGAACGGGAATCTATTACAGAGATCAGTCTTACTGAAGAGACATAAGAGCTGATATGCATTGATAGAATATTTTAAAAGCCATACTATGATTCACGAGTGTCTGCTAATTTTTATACCACTATGAAGCTGAATCACAAATTCCAAAGATGAAACAAAATTTAAATGTCATCATTTGTTACTTTCAGGTAAACTTCAGCTCTCTGATATTGACAGATGTCTTCTTAAACTCAGCAGGAACAAATAATAAAATAAATAAACACATCCACAGATACATATCCTACTGAACTTAAAAGAATTTCAGGCAAGAGACCAATTTGGGATTTGGACTAAAATTGACAATATGTCCACAATAATGTTAACAGCTAACATTTATTGAGTTCTTACTATGTGCCAGACACCATTCAAAATGCCACATTGTGTTAACCCACTCAATCTACACAAAATGACCTATCCCTATTCTATAAATAAAGAAATCATGGCCTGGAGAACATCTATATAGCCCTATGACCCAGTACTCTCATTCTTCTGTATTTATCCCAAAGAAATAATATGGTGACACAAAGACCTTTCCTGAATATTTATGGGTGCTTTATTCATAATCGCCCAAAGCTAGAAATAACCCCAAAGTGCACCAACAGGGAAATGGATAAACGCATTGGGTAAATCAATACAATGCTATATTTCTCAGCAATTAGGAGCACACTACTGATACATGCAGCAATAACGACTCGGAAAACCACTATGCTAAGGGAAAGAAGCCAGACACAAAAGGCTGCATATTACATGATTCCATTTATCTGAAATTCTGGAAAAACACAAAACCCTGGGGACATAAATCAAATCAGCAGTTGTCAAGATCTGGTACTAGGGCTTGGTGGAGGGATGTGATTACATATAGCAACAAAGGGATTTTTTGGTTTGATGAAAATATTCTATACTCATTTTCAATGGGGTTGCATGACTGTGCACACTAGTCAAAACTCAGAATTGTACACTCAATCGGGTTAAATACCTGCAGTACTCTTTGCAAGTTAAAGCTCAACAGATCTAATGTCAAAAAAAGGTATTTAATTGAGTTCCAAATATTTAATAAATACACTAAATTTAATATGTCCTTATTTGTTTTTATATTTAGACTTTCTTTTTTAAAAAATTAATATATGAGAGCTGAATCTAAATGAAAGTAAACTGCTTCATTCAATGAGAGCTAGCAAACGGTAATGCTTCTTCCTAAAGCCCTTGGTAAGGTTCATTTTCAAGAACCACAAATCATCTCGCTTCAATTTCTTCTAAGTTTTGAACCTCCATTCAGAAGTCTTTACTGCAACAAATACTCTTAATTGTCTGACTTTCTTCTTCAAAGGATGACAATTGCTGTTTCTTCAGGCTGCACACTGCTTTGATATTGGTCAGGCAACCCTTCTTAACAATGTTGTGTTAAAATACACTTCTTTGTAGTCTCTACTTTCTGCTCAGTAAGATCTTTTTTTTCAAAAATTTATTTAAAAGATGTGGGGTATTCAATTCAGGACTAGGTAGATAAATGATCATCGTATGGGTAAAATTTGGGCCTCCCTTGGTCCCACTCTGCCTGGTTTGAGATCAGGTACCCTTATTGATGTTGTGTGCCTATCTTCTCCTCCCTGTCAGTGTCCTGCTACTGCCAAAACTCTTTCTTACAGTATTATGGTAAATATGCAGGGTCCGCTTTTATGGTACTCAGTGCTTTGTTTCTGTGACAGATCACTGAGTATGATAGACTCTAAATCCATCCAAGTTGCTGTGAAGCCCATATGTTTGTCCTTTATGGCTGCATAATATTCCATCGTGTATATGTACCACATTTTTTTTATCCAGTCCAGTTTCGATGGACAGCACCGTCAGTTCCATGTGTTTTGCTGTCGTAAAGGGAACTCAAATGTGACAAAAGGAAAAAAAATCGGTAAGATGTTATCATCGATTTCTACCCCATCTTGCAGGCTGACTGTATTGGTCGGGGGGCCGGAGGATGTCAGCCAGAACATGCAGTATTCTGGGACTAAGAATACCTTAGAGCCGTCACATCCCTGCAGGTCTGAAGGGGTTGGGGAGGAGGTGGTTTCTGGAACCCAGGGAGAATAGCAGAAGGAGAGGGTAGCCTGCTCAGAAGGGATCATTCGAAGGGAAGCGTTTCACAGTCAAGTCACAATAACCCAGCAGGAAGGGAACCAGCAGCATAATCACCTGATCTCGCATTCCTTTCCTCAAAAGCTTGCTGGTCATCCCATTGACATTGTCACAATTCCACAGAGATCAGCATCTCACAACACAGGCTGAATAGGAGTGGAATGGATTTGGACGGCATCTTAGGCAGTTTGGGCTGTATGACAAACACGCCACCAACAGTGTGGCTTAAGCAATAAACACTTATTTCTCATAATTCTGGAAGCTGGGAAGTCCAAAATCAAGACACCAGCAGATTGTCCGGTAAAGGCCCATTTCTTAATTTAGATAGCTGTCTTCTGACTGGATGTTCACATGGCCTAAAGCAGGGATGTCCAATCTTTTGGCTTTCCTGGGTCATATCAAGTAACGTTTTTGGCTTCCCTGGGTCACACTGAATAAATAGGAATTGGCTTGGGCTGCATGTGGACCATATAACATAGTTAGTGTATATACCTAAGACCTCTTTTAAAATATTTTTTATTATAAGCTTAGAAAAACTGAGAACAATATAAAACCAGTGGGAAATTTGACCTGATTTTTGTAAAGTTAATCTATCAATGTCTGGTTCAATGGAAGTGGTCACAATTCTTAATGCGTTCTCAAGGTGCTCGTCAGAAATGTTTGTTTGAATTCTGCTCTTCATGTGCTTCGTAATTGGAAACAGTTGCTCACAAAAGCATGAGCTGCCAAAAGCAATGTCATGAGTAAGACACAGTTGTGGACTTCAAAAATGGAAATATGCACAAGGTCACGAAGAAAACAAATGCTCGAAAACACATGATGTGAAAAGATTTTGTGGGGCCACACTGCAGGCTGTCCCAGGTGCATGCAGCCTGTGGGCCACAGGTTGGACATGCCTGGCCTAGAGTCAAGAGAGAAGAAGCAAATTCTCCCCTGTCTCTTCTTAAAAGGGCACTCATCCCATCAGAAAGACTCCACGCTTATTACCTAAAACTCCCCAAGGCCTTATCTCCAAGTACTACCAGATTGGGGATTAGAGTTTCAGCATATAAATTGTGGTGGGTGTGGTTTGGTACTAACATCGAGCATAGCAGAGAGGATACTGGAAGAAAGTCAACACATCACTCTCAAAATATTCAAAACCCCAAAATAATTCCTCCTCTTCCAAAAATCCTCTCCTTTGCAGATTTACATATCATTTTTATTTTTATTTTGTTAATGTCAGGGTCTTTCTCTGTCACCCAGGCTGGTGTGCAGCAGTGCGATCGTCGCTCTTGGCAGCCTCGAACTCCTGGGCTCAAGCAATTCTCCCACCTCAGCCTCCTCAGTAGCGGGAACTAAAGGCATGAGCAGCTGTGCTTAGATTCCCTAGAAGTTTGGGTTTCTAGAGAGTCCTCTTCTCCCGAGTCTGCATCACTCTATTCTTGAAGAACTCATAGTCGACTGGGGGAGACAGACAGATAAAAACGACAGACTTATTAGCGTTATTTCAAGGGCCACAAAGGACACACTTTCCTTTTTTTATTTGTGTTTAGAAGATTTCTCCCTCTCCTCATTATTTATCTGTCCCTTTTTAGGATTCCTTTGTTGATCTAAAAATGCAACTCTCTGGTCCAGTCAGCGCAATTCAGGGTCTTTCCACTTTGGTCAAATGGCCTAAACCAAAGCTAGGTGGACCTGGAATGTTGCATGAGGTCGGCCTGTGGATGGAGCAAATGGTTGGGTCCCTGGAGAAAGGTTTCTCAAGTGGGTGATTAGGACAAGAAAAGTGGACCTCTATATTGAGAGAAAAATAACTTTGCACAAGTTATTTTAGCTCAGTAGACTTTGGCCTCCTCTTCTATGAAAAGGACTTCCTGGTGTCCTATGGCAGGGACAGTGCCATGGAGAGGTTCAGTGTGTGGACACGAAAGCCAGGCTGCCTGTGTCTGAATCCTGACTCGGCCACTTACTAGTTTTTAAACGTGTGCAAGTTACTTAACTGTTGTGACTCCAAGTCCTTATCATAAAGTAATCATCTGGCTTATAGAAAGCACTTAATAAAGGCTTTCTTTAGATTTCATTCACTCAGAGGTCAGTTGCAATCATTCTAATCTCTTAGATAATCACCAGCAACAAAATTAGGTCACAAATGCTGATGTAATAAATAGTTGGTAAATGATTAGTAGTGTTTGGACTATGAATCTTACCCGCCATTTTGTTAAAGTATAGAGTATGTCTTACAACTAGAATACAAACCTTCAAATATTCATGTGCTTAGCAATGGAAATTTTTAAATAAAGTGATGGTCTTTAATATAAGGAAAATTACCATTAGGATTTAAGTGCTATTTTGTGGCTATTCTATGAGATTTCTACTAGCAGTGAAATATTTCACCTTTACAATGGTACAAAGTATTTTCAAACTACTTACCATGTGTCTCTCATATATTCATAGTAAAAATTGTATTTGTTATCATGCTTGTCTTTCTAACTGGGACTCTGAAGAGCCTTATGGATAACTCCCAAAACAAACAAACAAACAAACAAAACAAAACAAAACAAACAAACAAAAACCAGAAAACACATTTACAACCTCTATTTTGGAAGTGTGTTTCTCTCCATCCCTTAAAAGTATGGTCCCATGCAGCTATGTAAATTATTATTATAAATTTTCTGTGGCTCATTACATAAGTTTTGCATTTCATCTTAGTATCAATTCATTGCAACACGTTTTTCAGCAAGCATGAGTAAAATATTTGTTTCCTTTAATAATAATTTTAAAAAGCTTCCTCCTTGAATATCTTCCCCTTATGTTTTTCTCATGATATTTGAAAAGCTCAGTCAGACCTGCTCTATACAGAGCCCACAGAGGAATTGTAAGAGATGCAACAAGTAGTCTAGTTAGTATTACAATCGATTTGTGCAACTTGAATTGTTGGCGGTCATTTGTTTTGTTTTTGTTTTTTCAGTTAAGAGTAGCAGTAGGAAGAATTAACAAAATTAAGTTCGTTCCATAATGTTCACCTATGAATTTATGGAATAAAACTATGCAGACTTTATTGTAAGGTCTGATTTCAAAAGGAATATTTTGAATTTGCCCCCCAAAATGTCTATAGCAACATTGTTTAATTCGTTTTATAGGGCCATAAATATCTGTGAACTAACACATTGGCTTTATTTGTTCTTGTCTTAGCACTCTAGACATTGGGAGCTCACTCTCTGAAGTTCTGATATTAATTTAGATGCTTTTTATGTGGTATTTAGCAATATCAATATTTGTTTTATTTGCAATGGAAATTACGCTAACTTTGCATGTGTTTTCTAAACCATACACTCCAAAATTCATTGGTAAGTTTCTTTAAATGATTACAGATGATCCACACCTGTTTCATATTTTCTAAAACAAATTCCAAAAACAAAACAACAAAACAGTCTCAAGAAAACATCTCGTTTTCTGGGTCCAGGAACAAAGAAAGTAACTTTATATTAATAAGTTATATCTTCCCTGCATAATTTAGAAAATCAGCTTATTTTTAAAGTACACGGTTTATCGTATGCTTTCATGGAATTAGGTTGCAATTTCATTCAACCTTGGCAATTATGAGAAAGAAAATTCTTCAGCCAATTTATTCATGAACCGAGAATAAAAGCTAATATCCATTCATTCATTCACTTATTCATTCAACAGACTTTTTTTGAACACCCTTTGGATGCCCAACATTATGTTAGACACTGAGGTAGGGAGGTGAGTCTTTTTTTTTTTTTTAACAAATTCTATTGATTTTTATTTTACTTTATTTTATTTTATGTTATTTATTTTAGAGTTTTGGAGTACATGTGAGGATTTGTTACAGAAGTAGATTGTATGCTGGTGAGGTCTGGGCTTCTAAAAGGCTCTCTACCCCCAGTCTGTGTCACTCTATTTTTGAAGAACCGATAGATAAAAACGACAGACTTATTAACAGTATTTCAGGGGCCACAAATGACAGCATTTATCCCAAGCACAGGAAGTAAAAACAGAGTTGAGTCTTGACGAATACAAGAATATGTAGAAAGAGAAGTAAGACCTAGTCGTTATATGTACTAGGAAGTTTTTAATTAATTAATTTCTCTTTCTTTCTTTCTTTTTTCCATACTGAATTATCGTATAATGTTGTTTAGCCTAAATGCTGAATTCTAGCAAGAGATGAATAGTATCTAATCTGATTTTCTGAACTTTGTCATGTATCTTACTAAAATGTAACCCAGTCAGCTAAGATGTGAGTAAAAAAGCAAATCTTTGTTTTGTTGCAAGAAATATAGACTAGAGTTCCTCTAACTCTTATGTACCATGTTAACCACTCAGTATATTTGGTTTCAAAATTTCTAGTCTTTTAATATAAACATTATAGAAAATGTTTCCAAAAGCAACTAATGTAAAAGAACAGTTTAATTTAAATATTAAAACTTGTACCCAATTCATATAAAATCAGTCATTGCTGTCTTATACCAAATGTTTCTTTTTTTAAGTTCATTAAAAAATAGGAGAGGTTCTTTTGGGAAAGCATTTTCCTTCAAAATTCAATAGCAGCACAATTTTAAATAGAATGCCTATAATATAGAGATCATTAATAATAAAATGGTCTTTAATAAAATATTTTCACTAATAAAATCACTGAAAAATTTCAAGTTACGAATATACCATCTTTGTGTAGAGTCTTTATTTGCCTTAACTCAGCATCTTCAGTATTAAAGAAAAATAATGAAGTGATAAAATAAATAGGATCCACTATATTCACTCAAAAGAAGTCACCTAAGAACTTTTTTTTTTAAGCAACCCCTGAGATCCAGGAATTTGTCTGACACTCATAGCAAGGTCGTGCTGTTTTGCTGTTGGACACAAGTTGGACATAAACAGTCGTACAGAACATTACCACTGGACAAGGTCACTCTGAGATCATGGTAAAGTGAGATAAAAACAAACATTTCATAATTTTGTCTAAACACAGACAAAAACAAGGTCACTGCTCAAACCACCCAAGACCAAGCAACTCTCTCCCTTGGCTAATGTGAGTGACTGCTATTTCTTTACTAACTATAGCCTCATCCTCCCTTAAGTTTTTCTTTCTTTTTTTTTTTTTGAGTTGGAGTCTCACTCTGTCGCCCAGACTGGAGTGCAGCGGCCGCTCCCGGCCACCGCAGCCTCGGCCTGCTGGGCTCCAGCGATCCTTCCGCCTCAGCCTTCCAAGTAGCCGGAATTACAGGCGCGCGCTACCACGCCCGGCTGATTTTTTGATTTATTGTAGAGATGAGGTCTCGCTGCACAGGCAGGTCTCGAACCCGCGGGCTCAGGCAATCCACTCACCTCAGCCTCCCAAAGGCACGGGATTACAGGCTGAGCCACCGAGCTCGGCTAGTTTTTCTTTCTTATAGGTAATATTTTTTGAGATACCTAATAAGAGAATTGCTCCCACTTTCTTATGGCATTGAATCGATAGCAAATCACTGCTTTCCTAAACCCTTTTCAAAGTCACCCAATCAAAGTCCAAATTCTATAAAAAGGTTTTTCTAAAACTCTCTTACTGATACTTTTCACATGTCTGTGTAGTGTGTTCTTCTGTGTTGCAATGAGTAATAAGTCTAACTTATTCTACTATAAGTATGTTCCTGGTGGTTTTTGGCTGGAGAGAATAGGCACTACTTAAAAACCCTCATCCAGATTTCATGACAGGGTAACATGACTACAATGACTGTTACTTAGATATTTTGTCTGAGTATAGTACTTTGTAGCAGTTTTATTTTTAAGAGCATGAGGTCTGGATCCAGATTCCCCAGGGTCAAGTTGCAGTTCTGTCATGCATGAGTTGTGTGATTATGAGTAAATTCTTAATCTCTGAGCTTTTTATCTTTTCATCTATAAAGTGGGGTTGATAATGGTACTTCTATAGATTTGTTATGGTATTAAGTTAACCAAAAAAAAAAAAAAAAATGACAATTCTACAAAGCTGTAAATTCTCAATAAATGCTAGTCATTATTATTTGAAATGATCAATGCTGAAAAAGAAGAAAAAGTTATTTCTAGTACTGCAAATATTGCAGTAATGATCTTATTGGCTAAACATTTATGTTAACATGTACTCACAGAGATGAAATCCAATATAGATGAGTACTATGTGAGAAGACATTGAATGAAATTAGATGTTTTATATCATACTGGATCCTGAATCTGCAAATTCTTCAAGTCTGAATATTTTTCATATAATGTTTCTCTCTTACTTTCCATATAAGATTTTAATTGCGGGCCTGATACCCACTCTTTAAAGATGTACCCCTTTCCATCTTCCCAATCAGACACACCCCCTTATCTTCAAGTCCTTGTGTGATTCTACCTCTTGAATTTGGATTGACAGTGTGACTCGCTTTTTGAACAGTAGACTGTGACAAAAATGATGCCCATGACTTCTGAATCTGGGTCATAAGAAACCTTGTCATTTCTCACATGGGTATCATGGAGCATGTGCTCTTGGGATACTCCCTCTGGAAACCATGCCACCATGCCACAGGAAGTCCAAGCCTCAATGAGAGGCTGAGTGCTCACATTTGCATGCCCACCTGCACTGCCGGCCAACAGCCTTCATCAACTGCCGGTCATGTGAAGCAGCCACTGTGGCTACCTAGTCCTGCAGAGTTATCAGATGCCTACACCTCCAGCCACTACCTCACTGCAATCCACAAGAGGCTCCAACTGAGACCACCCAGTTGAGCCTAGTCAGCCACAGATTCATTAGGATAATAATAAAATGTTATTTTAAGTTTTGGGGTGCTTTGTTATGCAGCAATAAATAACTGGAAATAAAGTATGCTTTTAACTCTTTGCCCCTTTTTGAATAGGGTGACATAAGGAAACAACTTGCCAGCTAATGTATTTGATGTGGTCAATAATTTAATAACAAAAACACAAAAACCCCAACACCTTTGAACATACTTCATAAGTACTTGCTTCATGGTCAGTGTTCAAAGAGTTTTCTTCTCATTTCTCTTTTACTCTGATATTTTTGGTTCTGGTATTTATCTTTTCCATATGGCAGAAAAGAAGCACATTAACTGTTGGAGGAAAGAAGAAAAAACCCATGACTTAAGCAACACAAGAAGCTGCTTATCGTCCTTGATAGCTCTACAAGAAACAGATGTCACCACAGTGATTTCCTGCCAGTGAGAGTGAGAGGTAAGAGGAATTCTGGGAAGGCAAATTAGATAGCAAGCTTGTTGTGTTCACACAAGTATCCTAATGAACCAAGTAATATGCTGCCTATTAATGGCTAATGACATAACAAATTCTTACTTTTTCTCGTGGAATATCTTTGATTGAAATATTTCATACCTAATGGACTCCATCCATTTTACGTGTGCCTTCTAGATGCTGAGGGGCAAAAAGTATTTTGCAGATGTGTGTAACACAATTGGACTTTCTCTGAAAAACTACCTCTTACATTGTTCTGATTTGCTGCTGTATTATATGAACTTCATTTTGGCATCAGAAACCTCCTAATGTTACGTAGATAGAAATCTGGCTAAAACAATGCAAAACTAGAGAGCCTGTATAACCTTGGAATTCAGACAAATAGGAATTAGTAAAGCAAGTTAAAGATATTTACTGGTAGAAATATATTTGTGAGAATTACAAAAATGTGATTTTTCAGTAATCACCACTGAAGTGATGGGCTCTAGGGTGACTCTCTGTCTCTGAATGAAAGCTTAGAAATATAACAATAAGTAAAGGAGAATTTATGTTCTCAAAGGTGGTAAGTTTTAAAATCAACTTTTCCTTCCATTTATTTCCTGCTTCGTTGATATGCTTATCAAAATCCATGTCCCTCTTTCAGTCACAAAGTTTTCTCAAATAAGTAGCATTCTCCACAATTCCATGGTTGCTCTTACTCTTACAAGATATTTCTCTTTTTCAGTAGATCGTATTGCTTGAATCTAGTTTTTTTTTCCCAAACCAGATATTTATGCTATTTTCGGGGCTCACTTCTTGGTTTCTTGACATCTGTGAAACACTCTCCTGTTTACAAGCCCCAGGTATAATGAAAGGGACTATGGTACTTGCAAGGAATGCAGAAATTCTGGCTTCAGTTTGCCATCATAGGTTCACTTCCCAGTCACACTTATTTGCCACGTTTCTTGAATGTCACGTGAGAGGCGATATGTTCTTTTAAAGGGGTCTTGAACTGAAAATCTTATCCACGTGAAAATCTCCAAGGTAAGGAAAATGACACGGACTGACTATTCACAAGTGTTGCACGCCAGTGCTTTTTAGGATGGATGACTGTTTTTAAAAGATCCGACAGCAGCCACGTCTCTCCTTCTCTCTTTTCTCCCTTCCTTCTCTTATCACACAGATGAACTTGCTCACCTAGTCCCCGTTCTCAGGCCAAGGGTCATAAAGACTGAGCTATGACACTGTTTTCTACTCTGGACAGGATTACTGCTATGTTCTGTGGTGTCCAAACCTATACAGCACTGGTAGTTTGGCCAAATTTATTGAGGTCTGGTCTTTGTGAGTGTTTCAGGCCACACATGGCCTTAATAATGAAACAATTCCTGGCTTGAGCTGGATTTCAAAGATTAAAGAGTCAGTCTCCCCAGGATACATGTCATTCTCAACCCATCTTTCCCTGATTTATGTCCCCAAATGCCCCCTCTATCTTTCAAAGACACGTGTTTACACTGCTTTGCATTTGGAAATTATAAAATTGTGTAAATTTGCAATCCATCCAATATTGCCACCCGAGTTATTTTTAAAAACACAACTCTTACTTTTTTCCCATGTAATACAACTCAAAGTCCATCAGTGATTCTTCCTGTAAAACCCTCAGTTCGACTGTTATAGACCTGATGTGTTTTAGATATGGGAGACCTCTTTATTGTCCAGACCAGGACACATTTAAGAGGAAAGCAAGCATTGCCAATTTTTGCAACAGGACAATGGATTTCCACTTGGAATTATGGGCACACTAACTACAACATCTGTCATTGCTATATTAATGTATGAATTCACTTTATCCTATGAGTCTATGAAATAAGTGTTCATATTATTCTATCTGTGCATATGAGAAACTGAGGCACAGAGAAGCTGAGTAACTTGGCTAATTTGATACACAGTCAGAATTTGAACAGATGCACTTCTAGGTCCTTGTAAACGCTTCTCCAAACCATTCATTCTATTCCTTCTCCTGAAACGTGTTTACATAAATCTGTCACCTAAGTCCCTATTCTTTAGGAAGAATAGTACGTAATATCTGACAGAACAAGCGTTTGAAGTTGGAGTCTCTGGGTTTGGTTCAGGCTCTGCTATCTACTTGACCTTGGGAAAGTGACTTCGTTTTTTGTGACGCCATTTTCTCATTTGTAAAAAAAGGTGGGAGGGGCAATCATTTATTTCAAGAGTTGTTGTGATAATTAAGTAAATTAACTCATGTGAAATGTCTGTCCTATGGTAAGTCCATAAAGAGTATTCGCCACCGATATTGAATGCTACCTTTTTCTCAAAGCCTTTCATTTCTCCACTGTCATAGAGCATTGTTTTATTGCTATTACAGCACACATTCAAGTAGTGCTTACCAATCCCAGAGGCACAATGCAAAACATTCTAACGTAGTCCAGGTTTAATATCAGCATTTCCAAGGGATGGGCCAACCATCAGCATTTTACAACTTTCCACATGATTCTGATGAGCGTCCAGTGTTGACAAAACTGCATTAAAGACTTTCTGCTGTTAAAAGTCTTTGTGCCTGATTTTGTCTGTTTCTACACATTTCAGAATCCTCGATTGCAAACTACTATATCCAATTCATCTTTGTCTTTCCTGTGGTAGCCAGTTTGGGACCTCATATATACTGGCATAAATAAATATTCATTTTCTTGAATTAAGTGGAAATCTCCCAAATATGTTAATTATAGAATAAGGGGAAGAATATTCTTGCCACCATGAATGTACTAATATAACAGGTAGAGGCACAAATGTTTAGTGGGTGTCTTAGTAAAAGATTGGCAGAAATCAGGTAAAACGGGTTAGAAGAGAGGCTGGTAAGAATGGAGTGATAAGACGATGTTTATCTGGTTGTTAATTTACAGCAACAGTCTGCATACTTGTTTGCACTTGATAATCACCTGGGAAGATTTTGCAAAAAAAAATCTGATGCCCAGGAAATTTCAATGTTCAATCAAGGCTGAGGGCCACTAGAGTAGATGGGTCACAATGGACCCAGGGTCTCTTTCCTACCATGGGATTTAAAAGTCAACTTCCGGGCTTTGCCGTTAGATACCACGAGAGTGAAAAGAACGGAGAACATTTGCACATGTGAATTTATCTGAATATATGGAAGATGCAGAGGTTGGGAATAGGGACATACGTGTGTGTGCTTACACAAACACATGCATACCCAGATGTTTTAGGCTACCCTTTGCCACAATTATATAGTGAGAAAAGGAGTGTAATATCAGTCTATAATGCCAATATGTCCCAAGACACTGGGTTTCTGAGATCATTCCTTTTTGGTACAGAAATCAAGCGAGTAGTTTAGCCAACATAGCCATCAAATATGCAAAGTCATTTTTAAAGAAGGAATTTGACCTCTATTTGAACTATAACAATCTGGACCAAATTCAAATCCAGATAATTTTAACTTGTCAATCTGCCTTAGAATCAGAAAATTTAGAATTGCTAAGTATTAGGCACCATTTTAACTATGCTTTAATTACAATTAATTGTCAGGCAAAAAAATATACATTATCGTATTGGCCTTATTTAATGCTCTTTGATATTGTATCAGATAAGGGCTAAAGATTTAAAGACGCAAAACAAGTATAAAGCAAAAATTTGGATGTTTATTCTGTAATGTACAATTTGTTAGTATATTACTTATTTCATCACACTGAGTGCCGTGCTCATTTTAAATGATTTATGCTCTTAAATTTTGGTTAACTTTTACAACTTATCTCAATATTTAACCAAATATATTTCTATTGAAACTATTCATAAAACCATTTGTTTTCTCTTTTCCCATAAGATAAACAAAGGGATAAACATAATGTTTCAGTAATGTCATAGTATTTTTTAATTGTAACTTTAATTTTAAAAATGTAAGTTCATTTTAAAAAATATACAAACAATACATCATAAAATTGCTGGCCTTAAAATGACATCTTTTTGGATGAAGCCAACTATACTCTTTATGAAGATGATGTGATTGATCTACCCAGAAAATAATAATATAATACCAACCTAGATGTGTTTCGAATATACTTTTTGGTGCATTACCTGGTTTTATGCATTAAATCCTCAAAATAATATCAAAATCCTATAAAATGGAACCCAATATAATAACTCTTTGGAACCTAATATGATAACTTTATTATATTAGGTTCCAAAGAGTTATTATATTGGGTTCCATTTTATAGGTGAAGAAACGGAGTGACAGAGCGTTTAAGTCGCTCACCCAGGTCCCAATTAAAAATTAAGGGATCCAAAACTGGAATCTAGCAAAACAGGACCTAAAGCTCTGGATCTGCAGAGTTGGATTTAAGCTGATAGTTCCCCCAGTACTTGAGTACAGAGGAATTGGTTTTATTTATTTGATCCTTGTCCTTCAACTAAACCGTCTTTCTGGCCACACTTAGTGCAGCCTGTGGCCATGAGAACATCATCTGTAGATACACTTGGGAGCTGATATCTAGGGCTCTGATGGTTAACAAATTGGCCCTCTGGAGTCATGGGTGAAGAGACTCCATCCTCAGCTCCTTCACTTTTATCCCTCTTTTTCAGTTCCTGTTCAGAAATGTTTCTTAATTTTATTTGCCTTATTATGATTTTTTAAAATAAATAAATTGAAGTATATAAAAGAGAAGATCTGAGGGAAGAGTGGGCTTCAGAATTACTTAAGTGACGGACAGAGTGCAAGTGGAATGTTTGGAGCTGAATAAGGCTAATCTGTAATGGGATATTCGAATCACATTATCCATTTATTAAGAACAAACAAAAACAAGTAAAACATGATCAACAATCAATTTTACAAAGCCAACTGCAGCATTTGAAACAAAAACTTCACTACATTGAATTATTATTTCTTCCCCTATGTCTCAAAGAACTTTATTTACATTGTTTTAGCTCTTTTTTTAATGATTGTGTCATACTAAGTTATTACATTTTAAACTTCTTGAGAAGAGAGACTGTATCTTAATCCTTATTAGATTCCTTGCAATTTCCAGCAGGGTGAATTTATATAAACAATGTGTCCAATAAATATTTTGTTGAACTGAAGAATAAGGCACTTTTCAAAGACTGTCACATTCTGATGTTTTGTGAAAATAGTGTAACTAAAAATATGGCCCATAGATGGGCCACTTCAGCATACTGTTGAGTTTGTTAGAAATGCAAGTTCCCAGGACCCACTTAAGGTCTACTGAATCAAAATCTCTGGACTAGGGCCCGGGAACCTACACTTAACTGGCTCTCTTTGGTCTTTAAAGTTAAAGGTCTGTTTTACAGCACATTTTCTATCAATTATTTATAGTAATAGAGAATGCATAGCAAATTTGCCGATAACTCAAAACCTGCAAGTGATAAGCAACAGATCCAAATTTATTGGGGGGGGGCACTTAAAACTCTGCAAACTAGAACATTTGAGTGATATTTAACATTCTGTATCTAACAGAATGATATTTAACATGGTTAAGTTTAAGGCCATTATACATGAGCCATACATTTATTAAACAGCAGCGGTACATCAAATACTATAGTTTTGCTCTCGAGGAGGAGTGTTGAGGCTAAAAAGACAGTTATGTATGCAAATAATTAAAAACATGGTGAAGTAAGTGTGTCGGTTATCAAGCTATTGTCTCTGGGTTTCAACGCCCCGTTCCATATGCTTCTTCGTAAAGCTTGGGTTGAGGCTCTGTAAGCCACATTTCTGGTTTGGCAGTGACTCCAGTGAGACTCTGCGAGCTGGGAAACTGAAGCAAGGCGGAAAGGCTGGAAGAAGAAAGAGGGGTGTGCTTTATCCTCTGGGCTCCTGTTGGCTTTCTGTGGCTGTCAGGGTCTCTCCAGCTTCCTGACTTCACCCAGCAGTGACGCTTTGTTGCAATAGCAGCAGCTGTTGGAGCAGTTGCAGTTTTTCCAGGACTTATAGAGACAGCCTCTATATTCCTCTCCCAAAACACCAGAAGCGGTGGGCTTATCCCCCTCGTCCTCAGAGGTCTGAATTCCAGTCCCCTAAGCTAAGAATTAGCACTAGCTCAGAGGTTCTTTCTGGAAGCTTCTAACTCTTCTGTTTGTTTCTCCACCCACTGGGTCCATGGTGTCTTCCTGTTCTGTTTTTGTCTTTTCAGCTTTAGACCTAAGGTCAGCTCTTGGTGTTAAATGATCTCTGGTAGCATGACTGGTGAGTTTTCTGTTTTCTCACTGGATGTTAACCAACGCAATAAGTGATAAGTGACTGTGAAATGGTTAAACAGCAAGCAAAGCCTAAGCTGTTTCACTCAGGGACCGTGCTTAATTGAATTAGATTCTAAGACTCTAACAACCAAGTTTGCAGTCAGTTGGGAACCACTTTTGGTTCTGACCTCAATCTGGAAAGTGTTCTCTTTGCCAAATGTAGAAAACACCCACAAAATAAGCAAGGCATTGTAGGGGACACAGAGAGGTAGCTATTTGTTGTTCTAACATGTAAAAAAAAAAAAAGAGAGAGAGAATAACAGGTAAAACAGGGACTTATTACATATTTCTTTTGAGAGCAAAACTTGAACCAATAGGTTGAAGTTAGAAGAAGAAAGACCGATTAGATGGAATAGGCTTCTGAGGAAGGAACTTTCCATCGTAAGACGTGCTCTTGCATGAGTGGGGAAATTACTATCTGATATTATTATAGGGGGCATTTTTCAGTTGGACAGATCATTGAGTTAGATAGCTTAACTATTACACTGTGACTCTGTGGCGTTGGCTTCGGTGTATCCCTTTTACTAGGCCCCTTTGCAGTGAGAGAGGCGTTTCCTAGAGTGGGTAGGATGTGCAAAAGGAAGTCGGGTAAGGGAGGCGGGTTAAGAGTTAGAGAAGAGTATTAGAACATGCGAGCGATTGAAGTCTTCACAGGCAGCAAGATATTGGGTCAGGGTAACTTATCGGGGAAGTAATTGTAAAGAACTTGGGCAGATAGGCTGGAAAAACCCCTCCTGTTCCTGGCCCCTTCCTTCAGTCCTAGTAACGAGCAAGGTCAAAATCCGCTGCAGCTGAGTCTTTGTCCTTGCCTCAGATTTCATAGCCCACTTTTGAAATACTCTGTTCCAGAACAGCCTGTACACATGACAAGTGCTTATCCCCGAGATGCTCACTTTTTCCATCTTGTTTTTTTTCCTAATAAAATTTACTAAGATATTTGCAATAATTCTGAAACATTATGTTATATTGGAATATGATACAAAGTGTTATTGACATTTCTAACAAAAATATTAGAAAATTTTCTATAATATTACCATCCGTCATGACAACAGCACAACTTATTGGAATATGTCCCTTTAAAAATTTACCGGCAAGTCTAATAAATAGACAGCAGCATGAATGCTTGGTGTTTATGAGCTGTTAGAAACACATGGATGCCAGTTTCTATAAATGATGTCAAAGGAACACTCTTATATAAGATTGGCAAGTGTGCTGGAATAAATTAGAAAAATCTGCTAAGTTTTAGACTACAATTTTGGAGTCTTCATATGTAAATATATTAGAAGGGGTGAATTTATATTTATGGAAGTTATTTTGTTATTTTGCTTTGACCTAAAGAATACTAAAAGATGGATAAAAAATGAGGGAGATCATCTCAATTCTTAATTGCCCAATATTCTATTATTTAGGGCTATTTACATGTTCAGTGTCACTTAGACTCTAATGTCTAATTAATGAACTGGCTTTTCATTTCATATCTCAGTGCTTTAAGATCATAATCATTGAGGTTCTATAACCTCATATAATCATTGAGGCAAAATTTTAGCTTTTCAAACATCAGAGGGTAAAGGTAAAATCAGATTAATTCTACATGTAAGAAATTGCATAATTTTTGTCTTGGTAGGATTCTGGGTAGAATTTTCTAGACACTGGGTATTTATTGCTATGCATATATCTCATTTTCCCACCAGTCAAGTCCTTCTATTCTGATGATAATAGGTGCAGAATTATTTCACTTGTATAGATGCAAATATAATGCCCAGTAGGAGAATTTCGAGACAGGACTGAATATTTTCCCAATAATCTTTAAAAACTGGCTAATTGGCCAGACTTGGTGGCTCAGCCTGTAATCTCAGCATTTTGGAAGGCTGAGGTGAGTGGATTGCCTGAACCCACAGGTTCGAGACCGGCCCAGGCAACTTATCGAGACCTCGTTGCTACAATAAATTAAAAAAATTACCTGGGCATGGTAGCACATGCCTGTAGTTCCAGCTACTTGGAAGGCTGATGTGGAAGGATAGCCAGAGTCCAGCATATCAACGCTGGGGTGGCTGTGAGCATGCCACTGCACTCCAGCCTGGGCAACAGAGCGAGATGTCGTCAAAAAAAAAACAAAATAACCCCACCCCCCAAAAACTGGTTAATCAATATATTTGGATGAAAGCTTATTTTTTTCCAGTGTACTTAAAAGTATCATACACATTCTAAAGATTCATTGAAATGATGTCCCCTGAGCTATGACCAAGACCTTGTTTATGTAATTTAAATTAGCCTGTTTTTATCACAAGTCTTTTGATACTGAGATGTCTTTACCATCAGGTGAAATCGGAAGTGAACAATTACATACTTTGGCTACGTTGGTCATTTTATCATGTTACATTCCCAATCAAAGGACAGAATGCAATGCCTTTCCCAGACTTCTGTAGAGTACTAAGTCATGTTGCTCACCGAGGAATTTTTCAGTCTCTGTGTCAATGTTTAAAGTGAGGCATAACTTGACACAAGCCTGAGGTGGAACTGGAACTGGAAATATTTTCTAGTGAATCTGACTTAGAATCATTCTCTTAAGACAATAAAAATATCATCAAAGATTTTTTTTTTTTTTTTTTACTTTTTGATGGGTTCTGATTACAAAAGTACCAAATATGTTTACTTCTCAATGGAGATCTGGTTTCCATGGGGACCAAGCCAACCTCATCTGCTGTTTTGCAGACCGTGCTCCGTGCACCACCTCCACTCTGGCAGACCACGAGAGGGACTGAGCACAGCTCCCCTGGCAAGTGTGCATGGCCATCCATGCAGCTTCGACTCATTTTCCACCCCCTTCCAACAGCAGAGCCTGGGAGGAGGGGGCTTCAAGGATGTGCAGCTTTCCTCCCACTGTCAAGTTGCATCACTCGCAATGCTCTTTGAAACTGGAACATTCTACAGGATTGTGATAAACATCCGCCATGTGTCACAATGTTTCTTCAAGTTAACTGTCAAATTATCTGGCAACATAAATAGGTGCCTATTTTTTATTGTTTTAATGCCCTTTTCACAGATTCTGCACAGATCAGTGGTATTTCTTACACAGGATGATCTAATATCGCTCATAGATGGGCAATTCACCTATTAAATGTACATGTATTCGTGTGCTTGTTATGAATGTATCCACAGCGGGGCATATGTCAAGTATATGAACTGAGCATGAAGCATACAGAGATTACTGTGTGAGTTTTGAGACTCTCAAGTAGCTCAGAATCAAGGGGAGGGGAATCGGCAGAAGCCGTGGTAAATATAATGGTACGATATTTGCACTAGAAAATCTGGGACCATAAGAAGAGCCCCCAGTCCCATCAGGAGGCAGAAAAGGGACGATACAAGGCTTCCTTGGGGGCAATTCTTTGATTGTTGCATAAACAATAGATGTAGATTAGTCTGGTGAAGAGGCAGAAGCTTGAACTAGTAAATGAAAGAAATCACAGCTTCTGGCTTAGAAGCCAGAATTCTGTACTTGACCAAAAACTGTATATAGTAGGGGATAGCAAGAGCAGTGAACTGAAGTCAGGTGATTTGTCCTCCTCTGATATATTAGAAGCTTTGGATTTCTTGCAAAGCCATGGAAGATGTATACAAAGGGTATGTCAAGAGGACAGGTCAGTTGTGTGTTTTTGAAGAATTATTCTGAAGGCTGTGTGGAATATGTGTTTGAAGAAAACGAGATGTTTGAGTAAATGGCATTTTTTTTCCCTAGGCACTGATGAAATCTTCACCATCTAAACTTCAATATTTCACTCAAAGCAATCCATACCTGTCATTAAAATAAATGTGTTACATTTTTAATCTATGTAGCTTTATAAGCAAGAACAATGGTGGGGAAAGAGCATGTTCATAAACCTGCAAATATGTAAAAGGTTCAGGGAGAGACAATAAACCCAGTATTTCCTGTGTCTCTGTGAACCAAGGGACACAAGATACAGAAAACCAAGAATATTCTTTAAAAACGAGTTTTGCAGCAGTCAATAAAAAATGGAGTGAGTTTCTCACTATGAGAAGTAGACAGGCAGAAACCTCGAGATGTGAAAGGACTCAATGATTTTTAGCTAAATTATTTTATTTTATAAAAATGCAAACAAAGGCCAAAAATGTGAAATGATTTAACCAAAACCAGACAATGATCTTTATTGCTCTTTGCTTAGAATTTTCCTACCACGCCATGTAACATGTAACTAATAATAATAATTTTTAGCATTGGGAGTGACTATGAATTATATATGCTTTCTGTGGGTTTTTTTCCTAGTCTGAAAGTCTATCGTTATTTTGAAGATGATCTTCTTTTTAAGATTCTCTGTAGTCTTTTTCTGAGTCTAAAAGTCTATGGGTATTTGGAAGAAGATATTCTATGTTAATAGATTCAAGATAAAATTTTAGCAAATGAGTTTGAAACATTCTGTCTCTTCTCGAGTAAAAGTTAATATATTTGAAATAACCACATTTTCCCACTACTTTATTCTTATTACCTTTTTTTTTTTTTTTTTTTTTGAGTTGGAGTCTCACTCTGTCACCCAGACTGGCTTGCAGTGGCCGCTCCCGGCCACCGCAGCCTCGACCTGCTGGGCTCCGGCGATCCTTCCGCCTCAGCCTTCCCAGTAGCCAGAATTACAGGCATGCGCTACCACGCCCGGCTGATTTTTTGATTTATGGTAGAGATGAGGTCTCGCTGCCCAGGCGGGTCTCGAACCCTCGGGCTCAGGCAATCCACTCACCTCAGCCTCCCAAGGGCGCGGGATTGCAGGCTGAGCCACCGAGCCCGGCTCTTATTACCTTTTTATATGCCATTTTTCTGAACTTATTGAATGTTTAGAGTTCTGTTCAGAGAACCTGCACTGAGAAGGTCTCTGTTCCAGAAGAGTCACAGCCTAGCAGTGTGATCATATACCACTAAAATAACATGCATTCATTCCTTAGGAAATTGACTTTACATCATTCTGCTAATCACTTACCTCAATGTTTCATAATAACGCAATTAGCAATATTAACTTAAAACACCATCAAGGATTGTGAGTCGTTTAAGACAGATTCCGGAGAAGAAATTTGTTGGCTAATGTTGCTAGAATATTAAGTGAAATGAAGAGGTAAAGCATTTGTTTGTTATCCAGAATAGTAATAACTATTATCCAATTTTTTAAGTTACAAAATGTGTAGACATGTGCGTGTGTGGGGGTGCCATTCACTTCAGTCCTAGGCGATTGAAATGGCTAAATAACACCCATATGGTAAGCAGCTTGGTACGCCCAGCATAAAGAAAAAGGTGCTGGCAGTCCAGGCTGTGAAGGAAGAAATATTGTTTTCACTCCTGGAGGTGATGTAAGCGTCCAGTTTCCAGGCTTTATTTTTTTCTTTAGTTTTTGTTCTTCTTCTTCCTTTTTTTTTTTTTTTTTAATTTGTTAGTCCTTAGTTGGGGTTTTAATAGAATGGAATATTTTTCTTATGCACTTCTTTTTTTTTTTTTTTTTTTTTAAGCCAGAGTTTCATTCTGTCGCCCAGGCTGGAGTGCAATAGCATGCTCACAGTCACTGCAGCTTCGACTTGCTGGGCTTAGGTGATCCTTCTGCCTCTGCCTTCCAAGCAGCTGGGCCTATAGGTGTGTGGCATCATGCCCGGCTAATTTTTTTGTTTTGTTTTTTGATTTATTGTAGAGATGAGGTCTCACCAAGTTGCCCAGGTTGTTCTTGAATCCCTGGACTCACACAAATCCTCTTGCCTCCGCCTCCCAAAGTGTTGGGATTATAGGCGTGATCTACCACGCCTGGCCTGGAATGTTTTCCAAAATAAGATGCTCATTCCCAAGAGGAAATTTGGAGTTCATTGTCTGGGAGAGCCATGAGGAAGACAACCTGAAAATTTAGTTTCATAAGTCAAGAAGCGATTGTATCACAGAGGAGATGAAAAACAAGGAAATATGATTTCTGCCCACAAAAAATTTCATTCTTTGCAGGAAAATAGGACATATGTGAGGTAAAGATGATGGGATAATAGGAGTTCTATTAGCAGTTAACATACACTGAATATTTATTATGTGCTAAGGCTCTTATTTAGTGATTTTTATGTGTTGTTAAATGCATTTCATTTCACACCCATAATAAGTTTATAGAAATAGCATTATGATGAAGCCAATTTTGCAGATGTAGAAACTGAAGCGTTTAAGTAGCTCAGACCAGGGGTGGTGGGATTCAAAATCAAACCCAGGTGGTCCTGCTCCCCACAGCACACTCTTGGAGCTACAGTGGAATGCTGCCTTACTTAGTAAGATGCCAGTGTTGTTCAATTTGGTGCAACATTTCACAAGCTGGAGGACTAGGAGGACATTTAAGATCCCGACAATAGTAATGGATGATGGCTGTACAAGGAAGAGCTCAAAAGTTGGAGTCGGGAGTGTTATAACTCAAATATTCATCCTGCCAGGGGTGTAATACATCTTGGCCTGTGTAAGTCTTGCTAGCTTCATCTGTAAAATGACGTCACCCCCCTCATAGTGTCTTTTTGAGGATTAAATGAGATTATACATGCGATGTATTTAGTCACTAGAGAGCATATAGTATGCTTTTAATTTATGTGAACTATTGGCTTTATAGAGCAGAGATCTAGTGTCTATAGAAATTACATTATGATAGACCAGTAGTCTTCATTTAAGCAGAATGAAGCAGTGTGGAATATCAATTTTTTTAGGTTTATTTTTCTGAATAAGAACAATTTTTAAAACACTGTTTTGTTTTTCATTTCCCTTTAGAATTCACTGATACACAGACATGGCTCAGTATCCCTGGGAATTGGTTCTAGATATCCCTTCCAAACACCAAAATCCACATACTCAAGTCCCTTATGTAAAATAGCATAATATTTGCTTATAACCTATGCATATCCTCCTGTATACTTTAAATCATCTCTGCATTACATATAGTTCCTACTACAAGGCTTACACATCACTTCATTTGAGTGGATTCAACGTAGAACTCTGTGTGTCATTGAAGATATGCCTTTTGAAACTTTGTGGACATTTTTTCCTAAATATTTTCAATTAGAAGTTGGTTGAATCCATAAATGCAGGATCCACAGATACAGAGGGTCAGCTGTATAGACTAAATTCTGCTATACTGTAATAATTCCATTTCTAAATTTGTGAGTTTTGAAACTTCAAACTAACACTTACCAAAAGAGTAAAAAGTGAATTATTTGCTAATGTGACATAAAGCATGGTTCTAAACATACAACCTCAGACTCCTAATATCAGAGAACTTAAATATTACACCTATAACATACCTGTAACTCTTGAGTTTTTAGGTGGACATTTCAGTTGAGCTGATTTTTAAAAAAATTAAATGTCCACCTCTAGAAAAATTTCCTAATAATTTCCAAAGATGGTGATATGGAAGACAGTTTGATGTGTTGTTTTTATAAACCAGGAATCAAAACTTGAAAAAGTCACAAAAAGTTCATTTTATACGTTCTATATGTTTTACAATGTAGCATTCCTAAAACAATATATCTTTAATGATAAATTCTAGTCACTGTTGAAAATTATTTAAACCATTGATACAATAACAGTTTAACAGCATTTTCTTATGTTTTTGTGAATTTTTAGACATTTTAAGAAAGCACTCTGGATTAGGCAATGATATCTGTGCTACAGGAATTACTTCTAAAAACGTAAGTGAAAGAGATCATGCATTATGTTTAGTGGGAATAGCCCCGTTATGAGCAATATGAACATGAATCAACTCTAAAAAGATACTCCATAAATATGTTAAGAAAACGAAAATTTGAGTAGAGCCGATGTATTGTATTAAAAAAATAAGACATTTTTTAATTGCTTTATTAGAGTATAGGCTTTTACTGTATTTCACACTTACACAAAATGAATGATCACTGTCTAATATATAAGCATTTAAGGATTTTTGCCTATAAGTAGTCAAAATCAGGGAACTTTCAGAATCATCTTTTTTTAAAAAAATAGATTTAGAAACTTCAAATAACTTCTTGTTCAAGTCTGGAAGCCAGGGACTCATCACTGCATGCAGAAATATTCATATTCATATTCATATTCCTTACCTAATCTTTTGGACACATAGGAGCAGGCTATGGTGTGGTTGAGATGCCTGGATCCCACATGACTTGTTTTTGGTACTTATTGCTGAGACGGATCAGCTTCACCTTGTGGTGCAGGTGAATTAGTCTCTTCACTCAGCGTGCAGAAATGCTGTGTGGCAGGGCTGAAATCAACATTCACACACGGCCTGTGAATTCGAATCGATTCAAAGTTTTCCCTTTGTGATATTAGCGATGGTAAAAGGATCATTTCTCAAGCTCCATAACTACTTGGAATTCATAAGTTTCAAATTAAAATGTGACTCTTCTGTAGCAAATAAATAGTTCTTTGAATTTCTATGGAGTTCTCAATCTGGTATCCATGGATGGGCTTTGGGGGACTGGGCCCACAGTGGACTGTATTCTGCTTTATGTGTGCATGCATTTTTCCATAGAAGAGAGGTTTTTATTTTCACGACGTACTCAAAGGGATCCATGAACCAAAAAACATGTTAAGAATCACTACACTAAGAGAAAAGGGACTTCACTCTGTTAAAAATTTTAAAGAGGCTCAGAGAATTGGCTTGAGTTTAAAATTTGTGTGTTAAAAAGTTACCTTATAAAGGGGGTGCCAAAAAAAGTATGCACATTTTAAGTATGAAGTTCGCTCAAAATATGTCGTTAATCAAATGAATGCTAGCATCACCATGCGACAGGTGGGACAAAGAAAATGGCAGCAATACGGTCGAGTGAACGTCATACTTCACATGGCTACTCTAACTCGATTCAACTTCGAAAAGTAATACATAGATAACATCTCTTCAAATGTATATACATTTTTTGGCAAGCCCTGTAGTTTTCTCTCTGAAGAATATTCAGAAATACACTGATGGGGTGATCTGAGAAACACTCTTGACAGATAATCTAATAATACTGAGATGACTATGTCTGAGATGATGAAATACCTATCCAAAGGGGGAGGGTGAGAAATAGGGAGTGAAAAATCATAAACATTTATGATTTATGATTAGGGAGTCTTATGAACCAGGCACTGAGCAAAGCACCTTCTATACATAAATGCACAGAGATCTCAAAACAGCACTGGGCAGTGAACACTGTTATTCTCAATTTACAGACTAACAAGAAAAAGCAGAAAGGTTAAGAAACTTTTGACCGAGTTAATGCAGGTAGTAAGAGGACGATTTGGAGTTCTTGTCTAGGTCTGACCGGACTGCACTGTTTGATTTCTCATTGTTTTATTTTTATATGTTTCAATTAAATCTTAGCATTTTGCAGGTGGAGAGTGTCATAGCTGGTAGCTGACTGTGAAGTCCACGAAAGCAGAGATTTTTGTTTTGTTCCCCAGTGTTTAGGCGAAAGTTTGGTACCAAGAACAAAACAGGAACTCAGGAAATATTTGTGGAATGAATACATCTAACTTAAACTACCATTTAATTGGTGAAGATACGAGAATTCCTTTTTTTTTCTTTTCCACTACATTCAATAGGAAAAAAACACTAACAAAGCTCAGACTTAAAAATCAAAACTAGTCTCTGCCACTTACCAGTTGTCAGTTAACTTCTTACATTTCTATTTTTAAAAAAAATTATATTTTGGCACATATGAAAAAAAAATTATATTTTGGCACATAAAGTTCACTTCGTGGAGTTGACTTAAGAACGAGAAACATCTGAAAAGTATTTGGTACACCCACTACCTTTAGTTTAGGGAGGGTCTCATAAGACTCAAATTTTAATTCTCTCTTCTAACAATTCTTTACTCTGATATCAGTTATCAATGTATATATCTGAGAAATATACTTTACCCACAAATCATTCATTCATTTAGCACTTCCTGAGTCCTCATTTTCATGAGACTTTTAAAGCACTGTCCCCCCCAAAACAAAAATAAAAACAGTATCCCCCTATTTCTTGATACCTCCTGTCTTTGAATCTGGGCAGGTATAAAACTGCTACAACCAGAAAAGTGGAAATAAACTCTTTATGATTCATGAGGTCGAGTCATAAAGACACATGAAGCTTTCCAGCTAGTTTGCAGAAACCCTTACTTCCAGAGCCCTGAGCCACCATGTAAAAAGTCCCACAACCCAGAGGCCAGCGTTCTGTAAAGAAGCCAAGCCACATGGGGATGCCACGTGTAGTCATTCGCTCACAGCCTAGTTCCTCAGGTTATCCTAATCTGACACCAGACTTGTGGGTGAGCAAGTCTTCAGAAGATTCCAGCCCGCAGCCACGAAGACACCCCAGTCCTCAAGCCCCCTCAGTGAGGCTCCAGACTTCACAGAACAGAAGCAAGCCACCCCCTCGGCGGGCGTGCTGCCTGAATTTCTGAGCTGCAAACATCTATAAGCACAGTGAAATGGTTCTTTTAAACCAGAACTAAATTTTGGATCTGTTTGCTATATGGCAATTGTGAGGGAAACCACTCCAAATTATAAACAAAGGAAAAGAAAGTAAGGGGAGGGCCCGGGGGAGAGGAAAGGCCTTGAATTTTGCCTTTATTCTCGCTCCCAATTCCCTTTTCTGCCTGTCTCTGAAAGCGCCCTTTTCAGTGTGGAAAGTTCTCGAAAACTGTCTGTGTGCTGGCTCTTCTTCTCTTTCCCACCTTGTCTCCGACAGCTGCTGTTTCTGCGTACCAGCCTCAGCCACTTTGCTCTCTAACCTGAATCCCTTATTTACACCATTGTCACGTGTTGGAAAATTCTTCCCACAAATCTCTTCACTCTCTTCCCATTCTTTTTTTTTTTTTTTTGAGTTGGAGTCTCACTCTGTCGCCCAGACTGGAGTGCAGTGGCCGCTCCCCGCCACCGCAGCCTCGACCTGCTGGGCTCCGGAGATCCTTCCGCCTCAGCCTTCCGAGGAGCCGGAACTACAGGCACGCGCTACCAGGCCCAGCTGATTTTTTGGTTTATTGTAGAGATGAGGTCTCGTCTGCCCAGGCGGGTCTCGAACCCGCGGGCTCAGGAATCCACTCACCTCAGCCTCCCAAAGGCGCAGGATTACAGGCTGAGCCACCAAGCCTGGCTTCTTCCCATTCTTAAGACCTAGTCTGTGTTCTGTTTATCAGCTCCTTTCTTATTTAATTCTTCCCTCCAGGTGAGTGCACGTTCACACATGCGCACACACACATACACGCACACACACACATACACGCACGCACACACACACACAAACACACACACACACACACACACACACACACTAGCGTTTACTCTTCTTTTGAGTCTTGATGGTACTTTTTACTTCACTTGGATGCTTCAAGCATTCACTAAACAGTGCACTTATGCTGGCTTGTGTGCACATTTAATCTTCCTAAGACAGAATTTACATGTATTTCTACGTGACCTACAATAAATGAACACTTTGTAGGTGTCCAATGCTCTGCCGATAACTCAGCATTGCTCAGCATTGCTCATTGAGGCTCTTCTAGCCTTGAAAAGTTATTTAGTAGCTATGAGATTTATGGGAATCCAAACTCTTTCCCTCAGTTATGACTTCCTTTTACAAGTCCTTGAATATCTGGATTGCTGGCTACATTAATATGTGTCTTGTAATCTATGAATGAGTTCTTTAGCCTTCACTGATCACAACTCCCTGTGTTGTCTTTTCTTTGTCATTCTCTTAAGGATTTTCTAGACTTAGAACAATGGTTGATTTTCTTACCTACCCCACCTGATGTTGAAAAGATACACATCATCAACTTTTCAAATAATGGAAATACTATAAAAATAGGACCACCCAGGCACCAAAGAATTGTGTTCTCTAAGGTACATATTGTGCTTTCAACTCTGAATTTTACTTTATTGCAGATACCACTTATTCTCTACCTGTCACAAATATGCAAAGGAACGGAGATTCATGTAACTGTGAAAAGCACTTAAACTGTAGTGACCACAGGTTTTTCTTCCATCCTTGAATGATCCACAGCTGGCGTTAGAAAGAAGGGGCGGAAGAGAAAGAAATCTGCACTCGTATATATGCCGGCCAATGCTGAGTCAATTCATACTACTCACTTCACCTGTTTCCTATGTTCTTACAACATAAGTTTCCACCAATGGAAGGGAAAGAGATTGTTTGATAATATCGGGTGTTTTGTGTCTTCCCAAAACCTATCATATCAAAGGGTGTTCAAAGAGCTGAATCAGACTATGTCTGTATGCCACACGGAGGGCTGGCTAAAGAAATGTGTTTGATAACTCAGTAATGACTGAGAAATAGACAACCCCGGGAAGAAGTCGTATCGAGAATGGGAGATGCGCCCTGAACGAGTCCTCGATGTCTGCAGATGCCTGCCGCTCTCTGAGTCCCCATTACACTTTTAATCATAATTGATTCCCCATCACCCATCTGGACTGCCATCCACAGAGGCCTATGACTTCTAGGGAATAATAGATATGGAGACTAGTGAATTCTTTCGAAGCTCCAGTTCTGTCTTCATGCAGATTTCTCCAAAATAAAACAATGGAGTAAAGCATTAAAAAAAAAAAAAAAAGATGATTCAACGGAAGCAAGTGTCTTTCAATAGACTATTTTCTATGAGGAATCAGTGGGTGCTAATGTTCCCTTGTTGGCTATAAAATCACTGGGGGAGAAATCACAATTACAGCAATCACAGCATAGTTGAAACCTATGAACTCAGATACAGAGGAAAAAGATAAAAAAAAAAAAAAAAATAAAAGTCCAGAAGACCTTCTTTAAGAGGGCAGCACAATTAAGATGGCCAATCACAGAGGTTTTTTGGAGACTTTCCTCTCTCTCCAGAAGTGGTTCTATCGTCTCTATGAATTCCCTTCAAGGCATGGATTAGAGAGATTGAATGTATTATTAATCAAAAGAGTCTCTGTAGTTTCATTGCTTCTAGAATCTCCTGGGGCATTGTATACAGCTGCACTTAAAAAAATGAACTGTTATAAACTTGATCATATTCATCCCTTGGGCTCATCTGATTACAAAATTGCCCAATGAGCTGTTACAGTATTTTCAACTAATTAGTTAACCCATACATTGGGATTTCTTTCTGATTCTCTTTTTTTGCCTTCGCAGAACACATTTTCCTGCTCTGTAACACTTCCCTGCCAAGACTCGATCATACCCCTACCATGTATTCTTTCTTCATGGGAGGGAAATAGATGGTGCACCTTTCTTTTGCCATTTTATTGATTTTTAAATCCAAGACATTAAAGAGCCATGTGATTCAATTCAAACTCCCAGAGCCTCCTTAAATCAGTGGGAATAGAATCTAGGGTCCTTCTGGACATAATTAAACTGAAGAAAAGAAACAGACATGTTTTCAGTAAAAGAGATTGTCATAAAAAGGAACAAGTGGATTTTTCAGAAAGTGTATTTCTGCCTTTGTGAATATTTCTTTTATTTTTTTCAAGTCTTGTGCTTTAAAAAAATGTTTTTAATTGTATTTTTATTTTAAAGTTGTGAGGTACAATTCAGGGTTAGGTATACACATGGTCATTGTGTAGGTAAAGTTTGGGCCTCACTCTGGCCCCACTTTAACTGATTTGAGATCAGGTACTCAAAACCGTTTTTTTTTTTTTTGAGTAGGTGTCTCTGTGGCACCCAGGCTGGAATGAAGTGGCAAGTTCACAGCACCACAGCTCTGACTTGCTGGGCTCAGGTGATTCTCCTGATGCAGCCTTCCAAGTAGCTGGAACTACAGGCATGTGCCACCATGCCTTGCTAATTTTTTTTTTTCTTATTGTAGAGATGAAGTCTCTCCATGTTGCTCAGGTTGGTCTTGAACCGTGGACTCAAGCAGTCCTCTCACCTCTGCCTCCCAAAGTGCTGGGATTACAGGCATCAGCCACCATGCCCAGTGAATATTTCTTTACGTTAATAAAGTGAAGGCTTTTTTTTTTTAAGGATCTATCAGAAGCCAAGAGTTAGGGATGAACTGTGTCCCCTCCAAATTCATACATCGAAGCCCTAATCCCCAATGTGACTGAACTATATTTGGATTTAGGGTCTTTAAGGAGGCAATTAAGGGTAATGAGGTCATGAGAGCAGGACCTTGATTAGATAGGACTGACCTTCTTACAAGAATTGGCAGAGACACCCAGAATACACACACTCTCTCTCTTCCTTCCCCTACCAGCCCAGCCTTGAGCACACAGAGGAAAGTCCACCTGAGGACACAATGAAAAGGCAGTTGTCTGTAAACCAGGAAGAGGGCCTCATCGGTTTCCAGCCCTGACCTGACAACTCCTTGATCTTGGACTTCCGACATTCTGAACTGTAAGAAAGCATATTTCATTTGTTTAAATCACTCAGTGTGTAATATGTTGTTATAACAGCCCTGGCAGACAAATATGTCAAGTCTCTCCCAACTGATTATTCTGCATGAGAGCAAGGACGCTTTTCCCAACAAAGAAATCAGGAGTGAGGGACAGTAGAAAATATATAGTTTCAAATAAGTTAATAGAAGTGAAGTCAGAGTCAAGATGGTTTATAAGAATAGAGTGCTTTATATTACTGCCTGTTTCACTCAGGTCAGCAATAAAAACAAATGTGCTGGTCACATGTCATAGAGCTCAGAATCCAGCATACTGCTCTGGTGTGTTTTAACTGCCTGCAAATGGCACCATCCTTTTCTTTTTTAGTACTTTGAATGAGATGCTGCAGTGAACAGCATGAAAACAGCAGAATTCCCGACACATTCTGGAGCTGTTACTGGTTTGGAGAGGGTCTGATGCCTGGGAGGTCACAAGCCCCAAGAGGACAATAGTTACAAGATCAGTTCACGATGTTACAGGGATCGGCGCTACCTTCAATCTGCTATTCGATGCTCGAGTGGATTTTTATGTGGAGGTAAAAACATTACAACTAAATGACAAGTGTGAAAATGCAAAGGTGTGAAAAAGTAAATAATAGGATTGCTAGAATCGGATCCAATAATATGCACATCCCAATAGGATATATTTGACTTTATGGAAACATTTCCTTTGTACAAAGGAGTTTAGATATCAAATAATTTAAATTATGGGAATCATGTTTGACATCCCCGAACAGAGACTATTACTGGCATCGTTCAGAGACAGAGGACATCAGAACTAGGTTCCCTAGCGTGTGTGTGCAGTCCAGGTGCTCCCAAACTCCTTAGACTTTTTGGGTTACTTTTCCCTTGCCTAGATATGATTCTATTTTTTTTTTTTCCAGAAAGCAGGATGTATCGAGAGGACAGAAAAGCTCCCACTGTGGAAGGGGACCCAAGGGTGTTGCCCTAGATATGATCTTTTTATCCATTTTGCCTTTTTTTGCTGCTCTGCGTTCTCAGTTCTGCCTCATGTTCTCAATTCCTTCAGCTTCTGTTCTCTTTTCCCGGGCTCCAGCAAGACCTGCCCTACGTGGACAGAGGCCATCTCTTCTATATTCTCTCAAGTAACTCCAACACAAAACTCCTGTTCAAAACAAAATTTGCATTCACTATTTGGAAGTAATAGAAAGGAGATATCACCCACAAAAGGGGAAGACATTTACAATCTGATGTCTTTCTGGTCACTCTTACAGCAAGGAATTGTCACTGAGCGAATTTCTTCTGAGGCTCTGGCCACCCTCAGATAGCTGACTTAAAAAAATTTTTTTTGGTAGTCCTTCTTCATCCCATCTTCTTTTCAAAACTCCTTCCAATGTTTTACTTATGCAGCCAGAAGATAACTTTTAAATGCCAATCACTTCATTGTACACAGTGATTTAGCTCTCACTTTATGTTTTCTCATTCAGTCCAGCCCTGAAACATATTTTTTAAAAATTCAGGAAGATTACTTTTCTGGGGTGTGCTGGTGTGTGTGTGTGTGTGTGTGTGTGTGTATGTGACTATCACAATAGTCAGGTTACAGACCTTCTCTATCACCCCCGAAACGTTCTTGTGCTGTTTCTTGATGGGACTTCTCCTCATCCTTAAGCACTGCCAACTATCGATCTAGTCTCCATCATTATAGCTTTTTAAGAATTTCATCTAAGTGGAATCATAGATTATGTCACCTTTTGAAACTGTTTTCTTATACTCAGAATAATGTCATGTAATTCATCCAAGTTGTTGTATATATCAATAGTCTGAACCTTTTTATTGCTGAATAATATCCCATTGGATATGTACCGTAATTCACCAATTCATGTGCTGAGGGACATTTCAGTTGTTTCTAGTTTAGGGTGATTATAAGAGCTACTACAAAAATTTGTTTCTGTATGAACACAACTTTTTTTTTTTCCTAAGGTAAATACCCAATAGTGGGATCACTGGGTCATATGGCAAGCACATATTTGATTTCATTTTTGAAAAAAACTGCCAAATAATATTTGAATGTACTAGTTTTTGCACTCTCACAAGCAATGTATGACAGTTCTAATGGTTCTACAGCACTTAATATTGTCAAAATTATTTTTTAAGTAGTGGTATCCCATCATTAATTTAATTTATACTTCCCAATATTAATGATTTTGAACTTTTTTTTTTTTTTTTTGTCAGAGCCTCACTCTGTCACCCAGGCTGGAGTGCAGTGGCACACTCACGGCCACCCCTGAGTGGACCTGCTGGGCTCCGGTGATCCTTCTGCCTCAGCCTTCCAGTAGCTGAAACTACAGGCACATGCCATCACGCCTGGCTAATTTTTTGATTGATTGTAAAGATGAGGTCTTGCCAAATTGCCCAGGCTGGTCTCTAACCCGTGGGATCAGGCAATCCTCTCATCTCGGCCTCCCAAAGGGCTGGGATTATAGGCATGAACCACCGTGCCCCGCCAATTTTTAAGTGCTTGCTAGCCATCTTGTATCTTATTTGATGAAACATCTGGTTAAAACTATTGTCCATCTTTAAATTGGATTGTTTCCTTTTGTCCTAAGTTTTAAGATTTATTTATATATTTAAATTTGTCACACCTACAATATTTTCTGAAGATTCATCTCCAAAGAACAGTGATTCTGATATTTTCCGGCTATTGCGTTTATTTTTTAGAAAAATTCTAGCTAAACAGAAATATACCTCCTACTTCCCAAGCATGAAAGGTGTACCTGTTGACTTGCTTTGCTTCTATTCTTACCTTCATCATGTACTTTCTTTTGGTATCTTCAGGCCTTTTTTTTTTCATGATCCATGCTTTTCTTTAATTTATACATATTAAGATCTTCTTATCTAATGTTTTTAAAAGGACACGAATCGATAACTCCTCTCTAAATCACCCCCTGCCAATTTTTCATTGCTACTATTCATTTTTTTTTTTTTTTTTTAGTTGGAGTCTCACTCTGTCACCCAGACTGGAGTGCAGTGGCCACCGCAGCCTCGACCCGCTGGGCTCCGGCGATCCTTCCACCTCTGCCTTCCAAGTAGCTAGAACTACAGGTGTGTGCTACCATGCCCCGCTCATTTTGATTTATTGTAGAGATGAGGTCTCACCAAGTTGCCCAGGCGGGTCTCGAACCCGTGGGCTCAGGTCATCCACTCACCTCAGCCTCCCGAAGGCGCGGGATGACAGGCTGAGCCACCGAGCCCGGCTTGCTGCTCTACATCTTTTAAAAATGTTCTATGTTTACTGCCTCCTGCCGCTGACTCACTGCAACTCAGACTCTGTTTTCATTATAGTTCTGAAAATGTTCTTATAAGTGTCACCAGGCACCAACCGTTGCTTTTCCTGGTGGCATCTCTGTGTTCATTTTATGTGCCTTTCTGAAATACATGGCATTTTTGCCCACCACTTCTCTCTAGATAATGATAACATCACAAAGAAATCTTTATCATTGTAGTCACAGAGAAAGGGTAAAGTGAGTATATATTTTTGGAAGCAGATCGTTTTATTATATTTTTGGAAAAAATAATTTTTAGAGGACAATTCATGAGGATGAAGGATGCAGAAATGCTCTCAATTTCGCATTCACATGTACTTTAACTTGGATGATTTATATGTGAAAAGCATTTGTATTCTTTCAAGGGAGTTCCATAATTGTTTTTAAGTAAACACATTCGGTTTATTAGTCTTTCAGTGCTCTATTTTCCTGATTTGTAAGGTGAAGATAAAAAGTGGTAGGTAACCTCTCCAAATTTTGTAAGCATTATGTGAAAAGATGAATGCAAACTATTTAACAGAGTACTTGAAACACAGAAAGCAATTAAACCTTTAGTTCTCTTAGAAATCGCCATGCTGTTTTCTAAAGAGGTTTCACAAGTTTACATTTCCAACAGCAGTGTAGAAGCATTCCCTTTTCTCCCATCCTTGCCAGCATCTGTTGTTGTTTGTTTTATTAATGATGGCCATTCTTCCTGGGGTTAGGTCGTATCTTAAAGTGGTTTTGATTTGCATTTCTCTGATAATTAGTGAAGCTGAGCACTTTGTCGTGTGTCTTGGCTACCCATATATCTTCTTTTGAGAAGTATCTATTCATATCGTTTGCCCACTTTTTAATGGGGCTGTGTTTTTTTTTTCCTTTTGGCATGTTTGAGTTCCTTGTAGATCCTGGATGTTAGGTCTTCATCAGATACACAGTTGGCAAATATTTTTTCTCATTCTGTGGGTTGGGCAAAAACACAGAAAGAACCATGCTGGCCATCAAAATTGGACTGGATTAAAAAAATATGGTACAAATACACGATGGAATATGACACAGCCATAAAGAAGGACAAACATATGGACTTAGGAGAAATTTGGATAGATTTAGAATTTACAATACTCAGTGATCTATCACAGAAACAAAGAACTGAGTATCACATGTTCTCACTCATAAGCAGACCCTGAACATTTACCATAATACTGTAAGAAAGAGATTGGCGGTAGCAGGAAACTGCCTGGGGTGGGGTGGGGAGAACACATCAATAAGAGTTCCTGATCTCCAACCAGGCAAAGTGGGGATCAAAGGGAGGCCCAGACTTTATCTGTATGATGCTTACTTGTATACCTAATCCGAATTGTACCCCACAGCTTTTTATTTTAATGTTTTATTATAAAGATATGGGGTATAATTCAGGGTTAGGTATACAAACGTTGATTATGCAGGTACCCTGGTAGATGAGGTGTGCCCCTCCCTCCCCTAGCAGTTTCCCTCAACTGCCAATCCCACCCCCTTCCCTGACAGTTTCCCATGACTGCCAAATGCTTTCTTATAGTATTATAATTGTTCAAGTTCCGCTTATGAGTGAGAACATATGGTACCCCACACCTTTAAAATAAAAAAAGTAAATGAATTGGTTTTTAAAAATTATTTCCCCACATTTCTATAATTCATTTAAAAATGAAGGTTAAAGACAAAGCACCTTATTCAGCTCGAAATTTTATTTACTATCAACATGGGCAACTTATAAAATGGATACACGGGCTTGGGTACAGTTTTTTCTCTTGGTTGTGTATGCTCAAACATAAAGCCCCTTGCTAAATTTTGGTAAATCATCACCCACATCCTGCGAGAATCTCTACACAAGCCAGATATGTTGAGTTAAACCAAGTCGATAGGATTTTGCTCTATGAATGTAATTTTACTGATAGAGAAGAGAATCATGGAGAAGTACTTCAACCGTGACTTAGAGTGCTAATTAACAGCAAGATAATACAAAATGCCTTCACTCAATTATCTTTTCTTCAGTAAAAATTAGTTACTTGTAACAAATTATATTACACAAGAGTTTGTGCAGATCACTCCGTTCCCATGATTTCCTTTGATCCCTCTTGTCATGCAACTCTATAAAACACTCTGCATTAACATCTTAGGGTACTAGCGATTTATTCTTTATGAGACTCTATACATTAAGATACTTTCATTCTATCTTATTTTCTTCCATAGACTCTCTTGCCCAAATAATTCAGTTGAGAGCCTCTTGCATAAACCACATCAAGGCTTTGTTTGTTTCTGCTGTTGAATATCCATCCATGCTCTTATAATTCCAGTTCTGCAAAGAAGCGAGGGCTATTAATCAAATTCAACTAAAATGGCTCTTTTTTGGACCATCTCTTTTGGCAAAAGCAAAGAAGTAAGCCATGGAAAAGGAATCCATTAGAATCATCATACCTAGGAAATAACATGTTTATGGCTAATTACAATAATGTCTCTTGGTAATATCTTTATTTTTATACTTGAACGCATAGTAGAAAATTGCTCAATGTTCCTACTTCTCCTTATCCACTAAAGATGGAACAGTTATTTCAAACTGGCTTTTTGTGGGTTTGTGTAGTAGGTGTGTATGTAGGGGTAAGGGAATTGTATCTTTTTTCTTCCTAAAAATGTTATATGGCATAGCTTTATTTTTAAATTGTTTTTAATTTAAATTAAATTTAAAGCTGCACAAGTATTTGTATGATATACGGCATCACCTCTGAGTAACGTTGGCGTCTTCAAGTTTTAACTGGTTTTAATGTTTCTTTCAAAATTTGCATAATGAAATATAGTTGGCTATTTCAATAGAAGTTTCTCTGTTGTTTAGTAAATTTTATACACGCTTGCTGAAAAATATTTTAAAAATACAGAGTAAAGTTAATGGGTTTCATGATAACATCCATTGGAGATAACAGGATATGGTTCTATCAACGTTCACATCTGAAAGTGGGAGAACCACACATGAATTTTTCTCAGAATAGCTACTCCCTTAGATAAGGAAAACTCAAGTGAGCAACATTAATTTGAAATTAAAGGTACCTTCCCTAGAAGGTGGAGCTCTCAAGTCTAGCCTCCTGTAGTTCTCTATCCCTTCCTTCTTAAAATTTAAGGGGCATACTTATCAACTAGAGATCTTTTCCAATTGAATATTGTGATTCAGTAAGTTTGGGGTGGGTTCTGATATTCGATATTTCTAACAGGATCCCAGGTAACATTGTTACTGATTCTATTAAGTAGGGAGTAGGGTTCATGGGAGGAGAACCTCACAGAGGGAAAATGAAAATGTAGTTTACAAAACATGAGGGAAATGACTTCCCTGACTGCTCATGAAAAATAAAAAAGCAAGAAATGTTGAAAGTTCCTAATGCTATTGGTATGTTTGAGGCATTTCTTCTATTTTTGTCGCTGTTCAATTTTGCTTTGTTTTCCCAAAATGGCTTGTTATTTGTGGGCAATTGTCTGGAAATGATAGGAAATTATCATTAAATTGTATATATCAATATGCTACAGAGCTTTTACATTAGGCCCTAATTTATGTAATTGTTAAAAGAAATATATTGAAAAGAAACCAAACTCAAAGAGAATTTGAATCATCCAAACATTTTAGACAGTTAGAAAACCAGTGGTTCTTGTAGTTGTAAACACAAAGATTTGCTAAACAGCAGGCTTTGTTTTGCAGGAGATTACCGCATACATTGCTCACTAGTAGAACTTAGAGAAAGGTATTGATCACCCTTCTCTGCTCAAATACTTTGAAGAAAAGTTAATTAACAGTACCTTTCAAATACCACAAAACTACAGGAACTTCACAATGTCATCATCTCTGGCAAAGACAACCCTGTGAGCTTTGGATGCTAAACTCATCCTGCTTGAGATTTTTTTTTGTTAAATAATTTGTGAGGGACGATGTATTTGCCTCCCACACAACCATAGTTCTTGGGCTTTTGTATTTCAAAGATGAATAAATAAGTGGTATGAGAAAAAGACAAAAAAATAATAAAAGGAAAATGAACATTGTTGACAACTAATCTAGTCAATATAAATGCATTAAATAAATCAATTGCTATCACTGTCATTCCTAAAAAGAAACGATATGCTAACATAGAAAATACAGGTAAGAAAAATCTTTAACAGAGTACATTACTAAAGACCAACTCCCCTAGTATCCATCATCTATATGTAAATCGCTCATTCTCAGACCATGTCAATGATTTCTGTTTTATTTTGGCCTATTTTTATTTGTTTGTTTATTTGTTTTTGTTTTCCAAATGGAATATGACTGACTACAAGCTGGTGAAAACTTCATTAAAGACCATAGTTCAAGATTAACACATCAGAAATTTTTTATTTATTAGTGGTGACCAAATGGCTAAGATTTTATTCATCCTAGAATTCAGGCTGTGGCTATCTAGAAAGCTAAAATTTAGCAGAATTTGTTGTATAATTTGTGAATTCGGTGAGAAAAGGAGTTAGGGTTTTTTATATATTTATTCCTTTTTAATGTTCTCATTGTAACACTTTTCTAAATTAATAATGAAATCAATTTTTACCAGAAATAAAATGGACATACATAGACCAGTATCTTCTATGAAGCCTTACGCATCATGTAGTTAGTGAAACCATGAGTTACATTCAATTGGAAGATCCTGGTATCCCTCTAGTTAACCATGTGCCCCAACTGCATTATGAAATATTAATGCTAAATTATGTTCTCAGTTGCTGTGATATTTGCTTCTTTTTAAAACTTCTTCTGTAAAGGATATGGGCACTTTGGAAAGGGAATAGAAAAGAAGTCATTGTAATTTTTTCACTGATAAATGTATTGTATGTATATTTAATTACTCATCATCATTTGGGATATCTGAAGTAATAATTATGCAATAATGTTTGGTTCATAGTGGAATGGATCCCTTGAGATCCCATAAAATATGATGCAATTTAAAGGATATTAAATGTATTCATCTTCCCAGAATAAGGAAATACACTACGGTATCTAAGCTCGAAGAAATGCCTGTTCAAGAAATTACCATTTAAATAAAATTCAACTTTACAACTCATTTTAAAAGGTGACTAAAAGTAAAACCTAGGGAAGAAAAATAAATACTGATATTCTCTTATAGGGTAATTATTTTATATTGATGACAGTAAATAAAATAATATATTTGAAATAAATTAAGACATTTTAAAAAATGAAAACCCATTGGTTTCATTTTATGAAACCTTTAAAATCAGTATCTTATTAAATAACAATGAGGTGGTGCAACAACTATTATATGGCTGGATTTAGCATCCAGTTCAGTGCTGGGCACTTAGTTAGTATTGTGTAAATATATACTTAATCAATCAACAATAAAAAGGCAATCGTGTCCTTGACATTCTTACTTGTCTGATAGTGTTTCTGTGTGTGTATGTGTGTATAACAATACATAAATTACCTGGAATTTAAAGTTGACCATCAAAGTTTAAACACTTAAGATGAAGATATCGATATGCCTCCTCATAAGAAAAATATTATACAACTTTTAAGTGTAGAACAGACAGAGTAGAGAAATAATGTATTTCTGTTACCAATGACTTAAAAAATGTTCATATATATTATACATTATGCGGTAGATTTTATGCTTATGTTCAGTATACTGTATACTCTAGAAGAAACTATAAACATTGCAATATTTAAAAGCTCAGAGTTTTTAAATAAAACTTGGCCACATAATAATCTCTACATCACACAGAGAAAGAGGAAGCAAGTTATTGCAGGAAAAATTATTCCTGTTCTCTTGAGTAGGGCAAAAAGTGGATGATTGTCAAGGGTAATATCAATTATAAGAAGTATGTCCATATTAATCCCTAGGATGGATATATATATGTATCCATTATTCATCCAAATATGAAAACAGCAACCATATACAGCATCTTATCAAGTCCTTTACTAGCAACAGTTTTTGAATGTAAAATAGGGGATTGACTTTATAAGACAACATCTAAAATTTTATTTGGGCAAGAGTTACCATTCCAAAGAAGCTTTGTTCCAAGAATGTACCTTAAAGACCACTTTGTATGGAACATGGAAGCAACTTATCACAAGACAATGAGTGTTTATTGACTGATACTGCATTTTGGTACACAGCCTACTGATGTGTAGCAACGTATATTAAACTATAATGGAAGAAAGCGAGCTAGAAAGATAGAAACCACTTATAAAGAGTATTTCCACATGACACAGAAGCATTCTGAAATGTGTCAATGATAATAACAGATTTTACATCAACTAATGCTTTATTTCAAGCAATATTTTTTACTCTCATTATTTTATTTTAAGGGAACATATATCTAATTTCAAATACTTAAATATCAACTTAATCTGTATCATATATTGATATTCTATTAGATTTTTTATAAAATTATTAAAATATCTTAAGATTAGCAGCAGCAATCAAGTAAGCAGAGTGCTTTCACAAATAACTCTAAAGAGTCCATTCATGGTTAGTAATTTTGTTTTCCACTAGATCGGCTATTTTTATTTTGAAAAGGACCAGATACTAAATATTTTAGGTTTTGCAGACTAAAAGGCAAAATTGAGGATATTAGGTAAGTGCTTATATAACAAGAGAAAAAAACAAATTTTTGCTGTTTTTTATACATGAAATTCAAGATATGATAGCAATAATCAAATGCAATTTGAGTACTATTTTAATGACATTTCATTTAATCAGGTTCCAAAGTTGTCCCCATCATAAATCATTGCAAATGCTGATTGGAAATAAGATTTTACAGATTTTGTCTTTGAAATGGTTTTCACATAGAAGAGTACTTACTGCCAAATACAGACGTCAATCCACTAGCATATAATTTTAATTGAACCTATTTATCCCTTAGAAGGTATTTATAGAATTCTATCATATTTTTCCTTAATATTTGTCTTTTATCATGTCATGGCTGTGCAGAGTAATCATTTCCAATTAAAAAGTTAGGTGGCAACTTCTTGATTGGAAAATTAAATGAATTCTAAAATATGAGGATTTCTCTAATCTGAGAAAAATTCAATTGAATCTGTAACTTGATCTAGGAAAATATATCTGCTTCAAATAATTGTAGAAATGAAGGTCATCTTCTTTTAACTTTTGACAACAGTAGAAGTGCATATGGCAACTTAACATGTCTAATGAGTTATAACATTAATTGTTTAAATGAAGTATTGCAGTATAACTTCCACTTATAAACACTGTTCTGTCTTATTATTGCAGATTGAATTCATTAAGAAACATTGTCAAGTCTGCAGCAAAAGCTAGTTACCAAGGCTATTTATGCCTTGCAACTATACTCTGCACTGGAAATTTTAGAGAAATAGCATAGGTACAAAATTTAGTCAGGTGTTTGCCTGACGACACAGATGATTGAAAGTAAACATTGTTTTTATAGGTCAAAAGCAATTTTTTTCATTCAGAAAAATATTTTGATCTCATTCTTGAGCTCTAAAATTTCAAAAAAAAATTCAGTCCTAACCTGTTAAAGTGTTGTGTTGTAGGCCAAGGTCAGAGTATTTAGCTTCCATTCTGATCAAAATAATCACCAAACTGTGGAAGCACATCAATGATAATCCTAGTTTAATAACAAATGGAAGATTAAAATATTTTCTGCAAAGTACCTGCTGATGAATAATAAAATGAATAAATATAAGCATTAAGCACTTTATTTTTTACAGGTTTTGCAAATCTTTTCAAATCAGACTTTTTTGCTCCACAATGTTTTCCTAGCACCAACTGAAACACATCTTAGCAGATTCTACTTCAGGTTGTACCGAATTAGTGTTTTCTCAACTTCCTTAAAAATATTCTCATCTATTGTAGTTCCAAGCAGACTAGTCATAGGTGGTAAATCTTGAGTTACTGCAAACTCAACATTGACTCATCAAGTAAATAACTGAGCAATACTAGTAGCATTGTCAACTCACCTAAGCACTTTGAAAAGCATTTGCCTTGTTCTTTCGTTGTCTACGGTTGCTGCTCTCAATGCCTTCAACTCCTCAAGCAACTGTTTGTGTAAAAAAGATAACTGTCTTTATAATGTAAATGTGTAAAATTCATACACAGCTCCCTGGATGTAAAAAACTAGGTAGCAAGCTAAATCTGGCCCACCGGCAGTAGTTGACTGACATTTACTAGAAGATAAAGATTCTGAGAAATGTACAATTCTCTCATAGAATGGGCCCTCTACAAAATGAATTTTAACTCAAAGTACATATTTTCATTATAAGGCAATATATATTTATATACATATATAAAAATAGATGATAGAACACATAAACATATATAAAAGTATATATGCATGTACAAAGTATATGCATGTAAAAAAGCACATATGTATATTTATGACAGTACATGTTAATTTTGGTGGAAATGTGTTTTATTTTGTTTTGTATTTTAGTTCCAGTAAACATAGATACACATAAAAATATAAACCATAAAATCTCTCTGCATGGCAGGATTATGTACTGAAGCTAGCTTACACCAGCTCACCAGTGTCACATCTTAAAAGTCCTAAAATTTTGAGTCAAAAATTAAATATTACACATTTAATAGTAAATATTGCACATATGTAATACACTTGTTAAATAAATTTTGCTTAGCAGAGTAATGAATACTTCAAATTAATTTCTTCTTAATTATCTTGCTACATTTTGCTGTTATCTATGTTCTTGAGGTTATTTATGTCTATTGTACTTTTTAGGGTGGAAATCACACTCAAGGGTGTGCAACTGGGAATCTCTTCCCAAATCTGTATTCAATGATGACACATTGTAGCTTGACATCGGCTGTGATGGATATTTAAACCCAGAAATCCGCAAATGCTACACATCAGGACTTGATTTATAGTTTTGTTTTTGTCTAGACTTAAGAAATTCATGGATTACATGAAATTAATGGATTAAATGCCAGCGATGCAGACTGGATGTAAATGTGTGTTGGGTCTGCCGTCATTACCTGACGGATCACACAGACACACACAAATACAGTCTTTGAAACCACGATCCACATCAGCACAAGAGTTCCTCGGGTCAGGGAGGGAAGCTCCGATGTCCACTTTGCTGTCTCTTTGCCTCTTACCTGTCAACACTATCACTGAAACATCGGAGGCTCAGGTGCTGCTCTCCTGACCCATCAACGGTCTCTGAGGTTGCCTGCGTGGGTGCTGCTCCGCCACCGGAGTTGGGTCACGGTGCTTTTGTGCCATTGGAGGAAGGCCTCAGGAGCAAGACAAGGGAAGCCTCAAAGGAAGACAAAGCGACATCCACTCCCCTGTGTCCCAGCCTGGGCAACGCGCTGGGCCTTCACAAATATCAGCTTCGCGGAAGGTGACAACCCAGAATGCCAGCCCGCAGGCATGCGAGGCGCGGCTGCGGGTGGGGTCCCAGGGCTTACGAAGCCGGTCTCCAGACCCGGGAGGATGTGTGCTCTCCCTCCCCGGGAATGACGGTCACCTCGGTCGTGCCCCCACTCCGAGGCCGGCTGAACGTCGAGCTCCAGTTCCGATTCCTCCTTGGACCCTGGGGTGTCCCCAAGGGGCCTGGTGGAGGCTGAGCAGGGCTGTTCCAGGGTGGCTGCTCTGATCCACCTCCGATCCCCCCGCAGGCCCCCCGCAGACGCCCCCGGACCCCTCCAGCCCGCCCCGCGTCCAGGCAGGGGGCTGCTCTCCCTCCGCGGGGGAGCACGGGTCCGAGCGCCCGGCGCCGCGGGTCGAGCGCTTCGCTCGTGGTCCGCCCGCCCTCCCGGAGGGCGCGATGCTCCTCGGCCGCGCGACCACCCCACCCCGGCGGGACCGCCCCGGA
>NW_007234087.1:487647-551450 GCF_000164805.1 Carlito syrichta | reverse complement strand
GCCTCCGGCTCTGACTCCCAAGCGCTTCCCTGCAGGCTCGAACCTCTTTCGGATGCCGGTGGCGCGGGGGATCTCCCCGGATGCGGAGCCCCGGACTTCCCATGCTTCGGGACCCTTCAGGTGGGAGAGCGCTCGCCCCGAGCTCAGCCCCAAATTCCTTTGACGTTCGTGCTTGGGTCCGGGACGTGCTGATGCTCCTCGAAAGCGCTTGTGGCTGAGGGCGGGGAGGTGGAAAGACTCCTCTGCAGAGGAATTGGACCAAACAGGCAAAGAACTTCGGAAAAACACGCCCCAACTCGATCCCTTCTTTTCTAGGATCGCTCGAAGCAGATGCTCGGACACCCTGATGCCCAAGAGAGGGTTCATCACGATGGTGTGAACTGAGAATAACTTCATCTACCACGAGAAACTGGTGGGAAAAAAGGATGATGTGTTCATCTGATGGGACGTAAGTTGTTGCTAGGAAGGCCGACTGATCATGCCATCAAAGAAAAGGACAAGCGATGAAAACCATGTGAAAAAAATAAAAAAAAAAAAAAATTAAAAGCCGGGCTCGGTGGCTCAGCCTGTCCTCCCGCGCTTTGGGAGGCCGAGGTGAGGGGATTGCCCGAGGCCGCGGGTTCGAGACCCGCCCGGGCAACTTGGCGAGGTCTCATCCCTACAGTAAACCCCCCCAAAAATTAGCCGGACGTGGGAGCGCGCGCCTGGAGTTCCAGCTACTCGGAAGGCGGAGGCGGAAGGGTCGCCGGAGCCCGGCCGGTCGAGGCTGCGGTGGCCGGCAGCGGCCGCTGCACTCCGGTCTGGGCGACCGAGGGAGACCCGACTCAAAAAATAAAAAATAGAAAACAAATAAATAAATAAATAAGCAAGCTATTAAGAGGTTACGTGACACGGCAAAAGTATCACGGGTTTAAAAATGGAATATAATAGAAAAAATTTTTTTGCAAATAGAGAATTTGTAAAATGCAACATATGTAAGAAAAAAAATCACTCATTCCCCCAAGAAAAGTTAATTTACAGTAGGTGCTTGTTTGTACTGATTAGATAGTCAATATTATAAAGTCATGAGATCAACGCTAATCACACTCCCAAACAATGTGCACATAATAGGATTCACTCTGAAGGATGATTTGTCAAAATAAGTCTATGAATAAAACACCTAGTTGGTCATGATTGTCCACCGTGCACTAAGAAGGGGTCTTTATAGCAGCAGGGGAAGGGGAAGGGGGTTTTGCTGTCAGCTCCCTTTGTAAATGTCTGCATTTGGGGTTTTCACAAGTGGGGGGGCTGGCCCTCCATCCCCTACATGACTTGCTTTGATTAGGGGGACCTGGTCGGGCACGAGAACGCGTCCATTCAGGCTTTAAGAAGCATTCTGTACTCTGCCTGTCCTAGTGTGTCGGTGGTGGGAGGGCATCACTCATTTGACGAGGACGCCTTTGTGACCCCACTCTTCCAAATGGGTAGCCTGGGCCCTTGAATAATAAGCAGACCAGACTGAAGAGAGCAGACTTGCAACTCAGACCCAACAAACCCAGAGGACAAGTGCTGATCAGCAGAACTGCAGTTGAAAATTACATCTCTGTTGTCATCATGCCCTAAGTTTTGGAGGTCATTTGTTATGTGATGTTACAGCATGAAACCTGCCTAATACATGTGCACAAGGAAAAACTGTCCCAACCAAGTGCCACACCCACCTTTCACCTTTGCCCTACACACACTGGACATAGTAAATGAAGAAAAAAGATCTAATCCCCAACTACGTGGAGATGTGGGGTGGACATGTACATTCAACAAATAATTCCAGATTTTATTATATAATTACAGATTGTTATGTTAGCCAAGAAAATTGGGTGTGAAGAAAGAAGAACAACTTTCAACAAAGGAATTCAATGGAAGTTGAAATTCTTTTCAGTTGGAAGATAGGCAAAGAAAAAGAAGGATTTAAGGTTGAAGGAACAGTGTGCAAAAAAGAAGAGGAGGCTGGGGTCTTTGAGGCTCTGGTGGGGTCCCAGAGACCAGAGAACTCAAGGTGGTGTCTGGGGGCCCAGAAGGGTCCATGTCACACGGGGACTTGCAGGCCACAGGGAGCATTTTGAATTCTATGAGAAGCCCAATGAGAACCAAGTGTGAGTATTCTTCTAAACTAAAATTTATTCATGTAAACATACTAGTCTAGCAACTAGAGTAAATTCAGCCCTGGATATACACAAATAGACCTTGAATTTTGAGCCTCTCCAAAAGTAAGACTGTTTCTATAAAAAGCTTACCACAGTTCATGTTATGGGGAACTTCTTAAACACCATCAGTGGAAATAACTATCCATATAACTCTCTAGAAACCAAAGAAAAGGAAACAATTTACACATGAATTTCACCTTTAGACAAATGACATTTGTGAAATACGGTCTGAAAATTCTAAATTGTTACCACTCTCCATTCGTTTGTATAGCTGCTTGTATATCAAAACTAAACAAAAGAAAATTTTTCTTCTAGAAGAGAGGCCAAAAAAATTGCTCTGTTTCTGGACCCTATCAACAAAAACATTATAATTTTACTATCTACAAAATAAAGTAAAATAGAAATAATTTCCAATCCAATCCACATATAACCTTTTTTACATTTATAGATAAACATAGTATAAATATAATACATATTTATCCATTAAAACACAATCCTAAAAATTATAGCCTGTCGTACAGTCACTAAACAGTGATAATAATGGTATGCTAGAAAAAAGTCAAAATTCCTTTAGAAGACCAAAAAAATCCTCAAACCTGCTGTAGAATCGTTGAGATTCATTGTGGACCAGCCTCCTTGTACTTGGGGGAGTTAAATCAGAGAAAGGTGCTCATTACATGTCCATGGGAGGAGAAACAAGACGAAGAAACAAGACAAGCTTCATCTTTTCCTTGTTGAGCAGAGCAGCTGATATCTCTCCTCCTCTTGGAGTTCTGACCCCAGGGGGCTGGCATTTGGTTTCTACTAGCCATGGAACCCTCAGTCTCTGCACCATAACAGCTTTACTGTACTGATACTGTTTTGACAGTCAGACAAAATGCAGTGCTATAAAACCCTAAAGTGGTGTGGATAAAATTTCAAAAGTAAAAAGAAATTCATGATAAACAAGTTTCTTGCATTGGTCCACGCAGATAATCCAAGTTTTTCTCCCCATCCCAGGATCCTTAAACGAAGTGTATCTTCAAAGTCCCTTATGCCACATAGGACCATATATTCACAGGTTCTGGGGATTAGGACATGGGCATATTTGAGGTGGGGAGAGATTATTCAGCCTTACTTTTAAAAAATGGAAAAAAAGGAAGGCTGATAAATATGGTAACAGATCCTACTTCCTCAGGATTGGGTCATTGTGCACATTCCCGGGTAATCTTTGAGGGTTTCTGCCAAATGTCCAATCTAGCAGATCAGAGAAATAAGAACACTTTTCAAAATGTTCACATTAAATTTTAACTCAGTAACTTTTTGCCTGAAAGACTCGTTTTTTTTTTCTTTAAGTTATGGAAGTTCCTCTCTATCATCAGCATTCCTTGCCAACCGTGCCATGAGCTTTTCTCTCATGGGAAATACGCTGTTGTGTACACCTGCCAGTGACTATTTTTAATTTCTCTGAAAGATTCCGGCTTGTATTTTATAGGTGTCTCTCTCTTCACATAAATGACTAGTCTTTTCAATCGCTTTAGAAAAATTCTCTTTTATGTTTTTGTTGTGACAAATTTACTCTAAGTTGAATATTTCATGAAAATGCATTTCTTTTTCTTGATGCAATTGGGGAAGGATGCTGAGTTTCTTCAGGACTTTTGCTTTGTACTTTCTTTGTACTTGCTTTGTACTTTGTGGTTTTCTTATTGCAGCAAAATTTTATCAGTGTGAAACTTTTAACATGATTTTTAAGTACATTGTTTTATCTTCAGTTATTTTAGTGTACAATTTGTTTCTTTTTTTAAAAGTAGGTGTATCAGCTTTCTATAGCTGCTCTAACAAATTACCATATATTTATTGGCTGAAACAGCACAAATGTATTGTCTTGACATCAAAAGTCGGAAATCAGTTTCGCTGGGGGCGCATGAAGGTATCGACAGGGCTGTATTTCTTCTAGAGACACCACTGGAGAACCCATCCCTTCTCTTTTACAACTTCTAGAGGCTGTCTACTTTCCTTAATTCATGACCAAATCTCTTCAACCTCTGCTTTCATTGTAACATTTCATTTCCTAACTCTGATCTTCCTGCCCCATCTCATATGGCCTTGTGGGATTACATTGGCTGACTCAGAAGTTCCAGGATATTCTTCTATGGTCCTTAAATTAATCATACCTTCCAAGTCCCTTCTGGCATATAAGCTAATATATTCACAGGTTCTGTGGATTCGGGTATGGCATCTTTGGGGGGGAGGCATTTTCAACCTTTCATGGTAAGCTTTACTTGACCATATCAATCTGTTTCTTCAAGACTTCCAAGAAATCTCCATTTTCTGATATATTTGTTTTTTTGGAACTCCAAGTTCCCATCATCCATGTTGTCTTCTCCCAAAACAGCAGCGAGATGACTCAGTTCTAGCAAGTGTTTACCTAGAAATTCGATCTGACTCTTAGGACTTGTTCCTTGCCACTTTCGAGTCTTGTCGTATTACACTTCATTTAGCAGTTGCTCACTCTTCTTTTCCAACCGTCTGTTTATGGAAGGAGCTGTTTACTGTCCTCAAACTTGGAATTTTCATCCAAAGCATGGTTTTAACATTGCCCAAGTTGTGCTTCATGCTGCTGATGAGTAATAAAGATGATTTTAGTTGCAGTCACTTGAAATTTTAAGTATTTTGATGCATGAATTGCCATTTAAACACCGAATCTTTCTTACTACATTTGTTATCAGCGCAACTTGTTCTAACCATCCAGGTTTCTCTTCTTTCAGTCCTTTTCTAAGTCTCTTTCTTTAAACCCAAGTAAAGACTTGCAAAATTTCAGTTTTGTGGCCCCCAGTTTTTGTATTTCTGTTAAAGTGTTCTCAGTAAAAGTGGTTCAATTCCTGCAAATTCTTCCTCACATGGCAACGCATCTCAAAGTTGTGCTCTTTTCCTTCAGAAGAGCAGAAACTCCGATGGTCAGTTCTTTGACTGCATAATTAGGGTTCTAATGATTTTTTAAAAAATCCTACTATAACTAAAAATACCACCATATCCTGCAACAGTCGACAGGCATCTGGGCTTGATCTGAAGTCCCCTGTCAGAATTGCTATCACTTGTTTCAGCGTCTCCAGGGCAGACCAGTGTGATGCAGAGTATCATGGTTTTCAGTGGACCCATCATGAACCCAGAGGTCTCAGCTAAGCCCCATCATGCTGCCAGGCCAGAGAACTCTGTGGACATTGTGGCCAGAACAACCCTAGTGTCTGGCAACCAGACAGTCCTTAGTGGAGGCAGAAGAAAGAAACAAACACCGCAGAAGAGAAACTCTCAACCTTCCTAATGATAACAAACATAATGGTATAATATCCTATTATCCTGGGAGATATGGATTAGGTCCCTAGAGACCCATGTTGATGGCCCAGGGTTCTGGCTATCTTAGTCCTCCCTGTGCCCCCAAGGACTCAGGGAATCTGACTTTGTTACCAGTACACCATATTGGGTTACTGGTTGGGATCTCTATGAGTTGTAAAGCACTTGGGAGCATTTGCAGGTCACCAACTATGGCCAATATTCCATTTCTCTTAAAGAAACTTTTTATTTTGTGATCCTTCTAAGATTGTTCAGTTAAATTTGAATCTCACAAGCAGTGAAAAATATTTTAGTATAAATATGTCCCATGCAATCGTGGTAACATACTTTTATAAATTCAAATTTACCTGGATACCCTGCATTTATGCAACTATGCTGTGTTCCAGAGGCATCATTCCCCCCACCATGATAACAGACATTGCTTTCGGTGCCTCTGCTGGCTTGTGTTTGACCAGCCTTGAACATGTATTGAGGAGAAGGTTATAGAGGGCCCAGCAAAGGGTTTCAGCCAGTGGTGGGAAGAAACAGAGCACACACCCAGCGACAAGAACTGAGTGTAATCATCTTTCCTCAACACTGTTTTCAGCAATGCCTTATGGGTAGCTTGAAACATGCCACAGTTGGCATTCTCACCAAAGACATTTGACACCAAAGAAATAGACAAACCGTAGACTTGAAGGTTTATTTTGCTCTCTGGCTTCTCAAATCCCCAGTGGGCAGGTTATGAACTACTAACTTGTGCATGACTAATTATGACCGATTCTCTTGAACCGTAAACTCTAGCAGTCTTAAGAAGTGGGAAATAAACTCTGGCAGTCTTAGGAAGTGGAGTAGAGGGGAATGAGAAATACCATTGCCACCAGAGGTCACTCTTAATCTCCTAAGTCCAAAAGCACCCCTGCTACACAAGTAATCCTCTTGACACACTCGGAGAGATGTTTTCTGTACCATGAACTAGGTAATCTAACCTATCATATGGAGCTCCGTAGAACTTAAGTATAGCATCTAAAATAGTTGAAGCACTGGTAATATGGATATTATTACTTAATATCACTTTCTCATTAATTGTCAAGTACAAACACTTATAGTATTCTCCCTTCGGTGCTATCAAAAGAAATAAAGAATATCAAGAGATAGAAGAAACTATACCTCAATAAGGTTTGGCTTCATGTACATATTCTTGGACGTAGAGTAAGTTCACAGAAGTAAGAAGACTTTAGTAGAGATAAAATACCTTGAAATCACATGAGCAATACAAGGCAATTGTTTATGTAATTTTGCTTAAAACGTAGTTATGTTCAATTTAAATTTTCTTGAAAATGTATTTTTTAATAAAGCCACAAATATTCAATATGCACTGTCTATGAATTGTATGAAATGAATAGAATGCTACCATTCTCTGAGGTCAGAGTTTAATGGAAGAATTATGTATAATATACAAAAACTATTCAGTGAATATATATTCATTATATATTATATTACACACACACACACACACACACACACATACACACACACATCTAAATAGTAAATAGTATAGTAGAACTTTCAACAAGTTGCTGTAAGAACTCAGGAAAACATAGTCATTATAACAAGACTCTTTTCTCTTAAATTTTAACTGAGTTATGGCTTAGATGTCACCTTGGTAGTGAACGAGAGGCTTGCATTCTATTAGGGAAACTTATTAAAAATAAAGCAACAAGTAAACAGATTATCAAATAATTTCAAATAATCCCAAGCACTATACAGAAAATAACACAGGGTAATGAAACAGCAGGAAACCAGGTACATTTAGCATGCGTGGGTAAGGTTTCTCCTTGGGGAAGTCTGAGCTGGTCTTGAAGGAGAAGTTTGGTTTATGAAGACCTGAAGCAAGAACATTCCAGGCAGGAGAGTGGAAATTTTAAAAGCCTACATGATGAGAATATTACAGGGATACAAATTAACAGAGTTAGTAAAATAGGTAAGATACAAGATTTGTCAGTAATCTTGCCTTGTTTGAAGAAATATCTTTGTGTATGTAATGGGTGGACCTATTGAATTATCCTCTCTACAATCTGGACTGGATGAATTATTTTTGTGCTAGGTGCAGGCGATCTCTTACAGGTTCTTGCAGGCCAAATGTGTCCCAGAAAGGAAAGGTAGGGACACACTTTCAAGAGGGCAACTTGCTGCAAGCGCACTGACCGCTGACTGTGAGATCTTAGCTCAGAAGACTTATTCCTTTAAAACAGCATGCAAAACTTTAAAGCCATCACCATTTGCCTGGTAACTGGGAGTAAGTATAACCTTGCGCTGAAATTGAATGACACCATGGTTAGAAAAGAATTTTGTTTAATATTTGAAATGATGAAAGATTTTTAAATTTTGAAATCATTGAGAGTAATTATCTAAACCTACAAAACTGATAAGGAATTGTTAAAAATGAACTTAAAATTAGCAATCACTCATTTTTAAAAATCAGCAAAAACTCATTTTTAAAAGACACACAAATGAGTTTTTTAAACATGATTAATGTTGAAGAGACTTTTAAAAGAGAATACAATGTAATTTGCTTTTTATTTTGTGTAGACTATGCTACATGCATACAGGTTTCTGGAAACAGCTTTGTCCTTGTACTCCCGTATGGTGTGGTATGCAAGTCATTCATTCTGTTCTTCCAGGTCTAAGATGATTAGAACATGAGTGTAAGAGAGACTTCACACACACAAAGCACAAACCTAGAAACCAGAGAGTAGGGGCCACTGTAGCTTCTGGGTAGCGCTTCTCCTGTCCTGTACTACATTAATCATGTAATGGTTATTGAGGTTAAATAGGAATGTGCGTCAAGTGCTTGACACAGTGCTATGGGCCAGTGCTCTCAGTAAATGATAGATTGCAATTGCTGTGGTTTTTGTTGTTCATTTACTAATTCAAGAAACTATTTATGAACCGCATTCTGTACTATGAGAACTGTGTAAGTTTCTTGGAATAAAGACAACAAATAGTAGAGTATGCCTAATATATCAATACATGTCTAATATTTTTCTAAAGTATTATATATATATACATAGATATGATTGCCAATAGGATGCTATGTAGAAGTAGATATAAAGAAATAGCCATAAGATTGATATCTATCATGAGGAAACTGGGGCCCAGAGAGGGTAATGACTTTCTCTAAGTGGCACAGCTCGTAGCAGAACCAGGGATTGAAGGCAGCTTGCCCATCCTGGTTCCATTCTTTTAATGACTAACACTGAAGTGTCTGTCACTTTTGGCATAATAAAGAGTGGCTAGTTCCTTGCAGGATGACTGTTGGTGGGTGTCAGGGGAGACTCCAGAGAGTGGTATCCATTAAGTTGTCCTTGGAAAGAAGGGTTTGTGTTTATCAGATCAAGAGTTGGGAGGAGAGACTGAGAGAATAAGTAGCAGAAAGGGAAGTTAGCATTTGCTTTTCATAAAAAGTAAAAACCAAAAGACCCATTTCCAGTACTAGCCATAGTGGCTAATTTTATATTAATACCCTTTTAAGTAAAGAAAAGCAGAATACTGTGAAACTTTTAAAATCAATTATAAAACTATCTCCTACATTTTTTGTTAAAAATCTTATAGAAAGCCACACAATAATTATTATGCAAGAGACAAACTCCTGATTATTAAAGAACATAGAATAAGAAAAAGGAAGCTTTTAAAAAATTCATGTTAGACCGGGCACGGTGCCTAAAGCCTGTAATCCCAGCACTTTGGGCAGCTGAAGTGAGGGGATTGCCTGATCCCAGGGTTTTGAGACCAGCCTCTACAATAAATCAAAAAAGTAGCCAGGCATGGTGGCTCTACAATAAGTCAAAAAAGTAGCCAGGCATGGTGGCACATGCCTATAGTTCCAGCTACTTGGAAGGCTGAGGAGGAAGGATCTCCTATGCCCAGTAGTTTGAAACTGTGGTGGCCATGAGAGTGCCACTGCACTCTAGCCTGGGTGACAGAGTGAGACTCCAACTTAAAAAAAAAAAAAAAATTAGTGTTTGTTTCACTCAATGATCAATAAGAGTAAACCCATATATTTTGTCTGTTCTGTGCACATTTTTTTTGTTGTTGCTGTGAGTGGGGCTTGCAAAATGAAGACTGACTGAGTGACAGGTCAATGTAATACTTATCTTTATATTCTGAATTCTAATGGGTTATCTATGAAATTTGTTGAGAAAAATATGTTGCTGCTATTGGTGAAGGGTGTCAAATGGCTTATTTAAATAATAAGTGCTTATGATTGTAGAGCTAAAGCACAAACGTAAAATGTTTTGTCAGAAATAATCTCTTTGATAAAGATTATTCCTTTAGTGTTTCTGTATCATCTCAGGTCATCATTTTTGATTCCTACCCAGCTGAGAATCAGTTGGCTAACTATTCTCACACCATCTGCTCTTATATCCCCTTTGATTTTTTTTCTGGGAATATCTTGAAAGTTTGAAGTTTGGATTGCTACCACCTTTTATTTCTCTCCTTAGATAGGGAATATTACCAGAGCATATCAATATATCCCCTCTAAGAAATACACTGGAGTTTCAGATTCTCTTAATCACAGCTGAGGTTCTCACTGTTGTCAGTAATGCCTGTGTCTTCCTGCTGAACTCCAAAGCAATTCTTGCCAGATTTGTACATTGAACTCAAGCTTTCTATTTCTCTTCTTCCCAATTCTATGCCATTGTCACTCCATTCATTGTATCAATTTTTTTTAACCAGAAACTTTTCAGAGTATGTTTCACCATCAACCACTCCCTCCCTGATGACGTATAATCTGGTTTCTACATATTTTCTAGCAAGTGGGAGGCAGGTCAAATAGAAAATTGACCTGGATATTAATTGCAGCTCCACTCTCTCTGGCTTAGGCTTTTTGGACCAAAGTCACCTGATGTATAGAATAACAACAGTAACATTGCAATTCACAGTTTTGTTGTGAGAATGAAATCAGAGACAGCAGATTCAAGATCTGACTAGTAGAGACAAGATATACAATAAACATTGAATTCTTTCTTTCTCTTCTGTTGATTAATACGTGTTTTGCTTTTTTTTCTCACTAGCCTAAGCTTGTTGCCCCTTTGTGAATTTCTTCTCTCACTTCAATGTTTTCTTTATAATCCTTTTCTCTTTGTTGTTGTCTATAATAATTTTACTTGCAACTAACTTTGAGGCCTTGTTTTATGTGTATTTATCCCATTTGTATATCTTTGGTTGTTCATACCTTAGGTTTGAAAGCAAATTTATTGATCACCTGATTGAATCCCATTATTGTGATGAGAGACCCTAGTCCCAGAAGAGTTAAGTTACTTTTCTAGAAACACAGGAATTAGTGGTGGTAGAACTTCCATCTCCCGACTTTTGGTCAACAGATCTGCCAATTCTTTCTCCAAAGTTTCAATGTCTCATTTGAATCGCCTGATCATCCTATAAGTATCTTGCATTTGTTACAATTATCAAAGAGTTTTTCACACTTACCATTTCATTTTCTTCGATTTTCACCTGAGCATACTGAAGCTCAGTAAATTTAAATGTTTTCTCAGGTTGTGGCAGAATAAGGATTAGACTCAAGTCGTTGGCTTTTGTGTTCACAAAGTTCTGGTCATTCATTTGCAAGAAATTAAGCTCAAGATCTTAGGTTCATTATATATGTCATACGTTTTACATGGTTTAGTTATTGTTTTCAATGCTGAGAAAGTGATTTCTTAATACCACCCTGCCTGACAGTAAATTTAAAAGATTACATCAAAACCTCATGTAAATGTGTCATTAAAATATTTTAAGGTCAAGTGTGGTGGCTCATGCCTATAATCCCAGCACTTTGGGAGGCTGCAGTGAGAGGATTGCCTGAGCCCAAGGGTTTGAGACCAACCTGGGCAACTTGATGATACTTCGTCTCTACCGTAAATGAAAAATTTAGCTGTGCATGGTGGCGTGCACCTGAAGTTCCAGCTACTTGGAAGGCTGAGGCAGAAGGATTGCTTGAGTCCAGCAGGTCAAAGCAGCAGTAGCCATGAATGTGACACTGCACTCCAGCCTCAGTGATAGAGTGAGACTCCAACTAAAGCAAAACAAAGCAAAAACAAAACAAAACAAACAAACAAAAAGCACACACACAAATAAAATATTTTAAGAGGTATGTGATTACAATCCATTATTCTCTATACATAAGCACACATATATTCTTGTATTATGTTAAGAATCATTTTACGTCAGGGATCCCCAACCCCTGGGTATGGGTCCATGGCCTGTTAGGAACTGAGCTGCACAGCAGGAAGTGAGCAGGTGAGCAAGTGAAACTCCATCTGTATTTATAGCCGCTCCCCACCGCTTGCATTACCACCTAAGCTCTGCTTCCTGTAAGATCAGCAGCGGCATTGATTCTCACAGAAGCACGAATCCCACTGTGAACCATGCATGTGAGGGTTCTAGGTTGCACACTCCTTATGAGAATCGAATGCCTGATGATCTGAGGTGGAGCTGAGGCAGTGATGCTAGCCCTGGGGAGCAGTTGCAAATACAGGTTAACATGATCAGTGAGGTTTGACTGCACAGAAACCATAGTAAATCAGTTGCCTGCAGACTCCTGTCAAAACTCTATCAGTGTGTGGCAAGTGAGTTGATGTACTTCAGTTGTGCAGGAGAGAGAATGGTGGTGCAACTGGTGGAGCCTTTAAGTCAGAACTTGACTCTTATTTTAGTCTGTGCATGGCCTACCCATTAGTTTATTTATCACGTCCATCCATGCTTCTTTTCAAAAAATAATTATTTCATTGTATATTACAATACAATAATAATAGAAGTACAGGGCACAATAAATACTATGAGATTGAATCATCCCCTCCTCTGGTCTGTGGAAAAATTGTCTTTCACGAAATCAGTCCCTGATGCCAAAATGTCGGGGACTGCTGTTTTATATTATATATGCCATGTCTGTTTATTTTAAGGCAAAGGGACCAAGGAACCAAGTTCTTCTTTGTCAGTTTTTTGTTTTGTTTTGTTGTTAGAATTCCTTTCCAGGCATTGCAAACAATGCGTTGCTATGTGGTAAATCTTCTCAGGGATGATTTAACTCTCTAATTCCCAGACACTCTCGTATAGCACTCAGATATATCTTCATGTGAAGCAGTGACAAAGAGATTTCTTCCCCAGCTGCTACAAGGTGGTTCTAATAAAACATGACTAGCCATGGAGAATACACTGGAATATTCTACGAAATTGTATTTCACATAATGTTTCATGTATTTTATGAATATTTTAGGAAATGGTAAGAATTATTAGTAGTAAGACCTGTTTACATAGGAATAGACTAACCAGCTTCAACAAAATACTTTTTCTTTAATGTCAATATATTCAACAGAAATATAATGTTCTGCATCGTGTTCTCGGGGTACACCTGTTATTACGTGCAGGGTGGAAGCTTAGAGTCCTTTGTTTGGAAACATCTTAATTCTCCCAAACTGAAGTTGTTTGGACTACATTCTCATCATGTACATTTCAATAAACATGATCAAATATTATGTAATTTGAGATTGTCTTCTCATGTCAATTATAATACATTTATATGTATAATAATATATGATACTAATACACATAATTATGTGTGATTAATGTAGGTACTTATACATTCAAAATTTAAATATTTAACATATGACATAAATTTACTACAAATACTTATCTACTGATTTATTAATTTCATTAACTTATATTTGATACACAATTTCTTATTATATATTAGTCTATGTTTTTATAAAACATGTCACCTAACTAACTGCAATCAAGGACTTGACATCAGAAATATATTTTTCTAACATGGATTATGGAATATGTCAAGAAAGCAATAGTACTCAAATTCAAACATTAATTACACAGTCACCTACATAGAGTGTCATGGCTGCTGATGAAACAAACATGTTATTAAGCCACATTAATACATGCAACTGAAACTTTAAATAAGGTGGGCAATAGTCCTACTCTTACAGCACATAGTTCATGCCTGAGTGGTGGATGTGTCACCAGACACTGCATTTTAAATAAAACTTTGGCAAATTGTAATGATCCTAGGGAAAAGCAATGAGAATGTAGGATATTTGCTCATTAAAAATGGTGGATGCGATGAAAGATATTAAGCCTAAGCAAAACATGGAACCAACCATGCTGCCCATCAAAGCTGGACTGAATTTTTTAAAATGTGGTACATCTACACAATGGAATATTATGCAGCTGTAAAGAAGGATAAACATATGGACTTTTTGCAGTAACTTGGATGGATTTAGAGTCGGTGATACTCAGTGATCTATCACAGAAACAAAGAACAGAGTACCAAACGTTCTCACTCAAAAGTGGACCTTGAACAATGATCACAATAATATAAAGAAAGGGTTTGGCAGGAGTGGGAAACTGTGATGGGAGAGGGAGAGAGAGTGGCAGTTGAGGGAACCTGCTGGGGAGGGAGGGGCACATCTCATCAACAAGGCTACCTGAATAATTGATGTTGGTATACATAACCCTGGATTGTACTCCACATCTTTATAATAAAAAAAATCCTCAATTGTACATACATCTTTATAATAAAAATATAAAATTAACAAAATTAAGAGGAAAAATATTAAGCCCAAGCAAAAGGAAATGTTGAGATGTGTGGTCAGGAAGGAGGCGGGACTGATAGCATAATGGGTCTAGTTAGCTTCAGAGATATTTAAGATCCTTTTTTCTATAGCACCAGAAGATAGATAAGAGTCATGGATGTTTATCAATTATCTTAGGGAGATTTCAGTTCAACCATATATAGAACTTTTTTATACTGGTGATGCCCAAAAAAGAGAAAAGACTGCCCTATGAGAAACAAAGTTTTTATTGTTGATTATTTTTAGGCAGAGTTTTTTATACAACTTGGGATCAGGCGAGAACCAATGTGTACTGTATGTAAGTTTAGTATAATAGGCCTTTACATAAGGAGACCATATGTTTATAATCCCAGTAGGACACATCTGAGAGTCAAAGAGGATACTAATAACATGTAGGTAAGGACAATAGTCCTAAACAGTAACTACCTATGACAAACGAATACTCTAACTTTAAAGTGAATTCTGATTCAATGATTTCATAAATTACAGAATCCTAATCTTGATGGTAATGATGCTAGAAAACAATTCAATAGCATTTCTTATAGGTCAGGAAATGCATTAAAATTATTTACATGTGACATAGGGAGTCCTATTATCTACATTTTGCAGATAAGGATAACTGCAGACCAATTTCCTGTATTTATCTACGATCATACAGCCACTGGGAGGTAAAAACACTGGTAAGGGCTGTAAAGCTAAGAGTCCCATCCAGACAATGTGCTTCTGAAATTTCTGAATGTAATTCTTATGCAACACTGCCTCAATACATATGGTTTTAAAACTTTATTTTGAAATAATTATAGGTTTGCAGGAAGTTACAGAAGTCATACAGAGAGGTCTCACGTGTCCTTTCACTAGTTTTCCCCAATGGCTACATCTACGTCCGTAGAGTAGACATGAGACAGGAAATTGACACTGGTATAGTGTGTGTGTGTGTGTGTGTGTGTGTGTGTGTGTGTGTGCGCGCGTGCATGCATGCACACATGTGCGCACACATGCAAGAGTGCGAGCAGTTGTCAGACCATTTTATCACATGCATAGATTCAGGCTGTCATCTCTGCACTCAAGACACAGGTCTAGTCCATTATCACAAAGATCTCCTTCATATTCTTGCCTCACCCTTGCTAACACCTGGCAATTACTAACCTCTTCATTTCCATAATTTTATAATTCTGAGGATGTTTTATAAATGAATTGTGCAATAAGAGACCTTTTGAGATGAACTTTTTTCACTTAGCATGATGCTAAATAGATATGTTTAATAGAAAAATTTAAACATATCAATAATTTCGATGGAAAAAAATGTTATCTGCTTTTATAAAAAAGAATTTGTTTAAGCATAATTTTAATAAACAACATATAAAAGATAAAATGTATGAGAATTGATACCCTTTTTTGGAGTAAATGTATCAAGAATAGAATACTAGATGAAATAATAAACATTTAAATTGAGTTGACAGTGTAAGAATTGGCATTTTGGTTGGTCGTACGATTATTTTCTAATGATTGGCTGTTTGTTTTATATAACATCTTAAATGATCTGTTTTGTTGTCGATAAACAGGGAACAACTTGGTGTGCTGATGGGGAAGAATATAATTTAGCAATCAACATTCAAATTTATTTTAAATTACATTCCCAGACACAGGAAAATATTAAAAAGGAATTAAGAATTTTTCTCCATTAGAGTTTTAGTTAGAGTCACTTCATTAAATGACGACTTCAAAGTAAATAGGCAGGCAATTACACATCTCCACTAATCACACTGGCTGGTAAAATTGTTTCCTCGCTTCTCATTTCCAGTTAGCTCTGCTAAATAATGTTATCTATAAGATAATGCTTCTGACTAGAGGAAGCAAGAAAGGCAAATAAGCAAAGCTAATTGCCAATAACATTTACATCTCAAACATTCTATTACAGAACAGCTTAAAAAGGCAACAGCTTACAAGAGGAACACTGGTTTCTGAGTCCATTTTACTATTTATTTGAGGGGAAAGAAGATGTGAAAGCACTCTAAGCTTTCATGCACACGTGTGTTCAAACCAACAGCCCCTCCTCCAGGAAGGCAGTGGCGTAGACACTGTCCCATAGACGACGCTTCGCTGTGTGGCCCAGTGCAGCACACACAGTCTGTGTCAAGAGGTGCTAGGGCGACAAAATAGAAAAAAGCAAAGAAAATGTACAGTCACCATTTCAGCCAGCCTTTCCATCTACATCACGCAAATGAAAATGTATCTTTTTTCTCATACAGAAGATCACAAAATATACTCATATGAATCATACAGATAACTAATAGCAAAGACAGTGAATTTAAACATTTTTCAAAGACAGTCCCATTGTCATGTTCATGGAGATCAAACTCTTTTATTTCTGTTTTTCAAAATACACTTAAGCGATATTATCTTATACATATAAAAATGCCTGAAATGCATGTATAAATGCATTATGGGATAGCATAGAAACCAAGCCAATGCACAGCCAAGACAAACACAAGATCTCTTTATATTCACATTGCAATGTGAACAAAGAAACAAACAAAATGAAATAAACAAAGGAACAAGAACCAACCAACCATCAACAACAAAACACAAAGAATAGACTCCCCATTCACAAATGAACTCACTTTCACCTTTTTACATGGATGTTTCTGTGTGTATGTGTTACATGTGCTAAAATAAACCCTGCCCAGATAAAGTGTTTTTCCCTTGAATTGTACTGAACATTAATGCAGACTTCCACTTTATTTTTAAAATAAGTATGAATTATTTTCTCATATACAGACCTGCATTATGTAGTTAAATCATATGTAACCTTTTGATATTCATCAAGTATTCATTAGGTCCTTAATTATACATAGGCATTAGGAAAATAACAATAAATATTACTTGATATTTCCTCCAGAATATATCTGATCAACAGATAACTCAAATAAAAAATTAATAGCTATCACAAGTGATAAAGGTAGAGTTTTGATTTTATGGAAATCAGAGTAAGGTTGTGCTTATAGGCAGACTGAGGAAGAGTGACAGAAAACATGGTATGGTCCCCCAAGACTAGCATCAAAAAATTAAAAATTAGCATTCAAAAAATTAAGTCCAAATGCCTCATTTTACAAATGGGGAAACAAGTTCAAGAGCTTGCCACGGCACTTAGAATATATCTTGACGAGATTCCAGATTCTTAAATCACCTGACTTTACAAGGTTATGGTGAAGAGTAATATAGGAAATCGTTGGCCTATTGCAAGGCCTCAGTAAACCTCTGGGAAGGAGTCTGCTGCAGTGGAAACAGCAGGAACTTGGAAGAAAACATCCTTGGGTTAAAACGCTATCCCTTCCTAATGTGACATTTGGCTTACCATGACTTGGTCTCAAGTTAATCCTCTTTAAGGCAGGGATAATCGTTTTAATGCTTAATGATAATTGAACTGTGTGAAAAGTGATCATTTTAATAAAATTTATTATTTGATAAATATATCATGAATCGTTTCACCCCGATAGATTTTTAAAGGGCAGATTTTTCTCCTTGGAGTAAAATGAAAACTTGATAAATATTTTGAATTTGGAGATATTTCTAGTAACATAGTTAAGAGGAAATTAAGCTGTACAGTGTGAGAACATCTGGTGACTGTGATTTGATCTTCTGGTCTAATGTTGACCAGGGAGACGCCACCAATATGGGAATTGAAGGACTGTTGATGGCCTTTTGAAAAATCTCATGAGAAAGATTACGTGGAGATTTGTTGATGTTTTGCTCTGTTATAACCTTTTATCATAACACTAAACTCTTAGTATCATGCATGCTGTATATGAATAGTTACATTTTTGTTTTGTTTCGGTGGAAATTAAATAAGTGATTGAACTTTACAATTGGGTTAGAGTGGAATGGAACAGAGAAGACTGCAAAACCAAACACTTGAGATGGAGAATGTAAGCCTCTTAGGAATTTCCTGATATTTTAGGGAAAACCTGACCTACAGATCATATCATTGGGGTTTCAAGTCAATCCCAGTTACGACCCAAAGGGCAGGAAGTCCTCAGCTGCTATCTCAGCTGCATTTGAGGTGAAGATTTCATGAGATAGTGAACATGACTACCTGGGTGTTGAGACACATTTTGGAATGTCTGTATAGACAACGATGACCCCTTTTCTCTTTGGCTTCTGGCCTTGATCAGTGGCACCCTGGCCTCTGCTAATCAGATTGGAGTTAGAATCTGACTCCAGCAGGCAGGTTCAGATAGGCTTTCTTAAGAATTTGCCATTGTAACTGAAAAAGAGGAACCTGGCCTCTGCTAATCAGGTTTGGGTTAGAATGTGACTCCAGCAGGCACACTCGGATAGATGTGCTTTCCTGAGAATCTGCAGTTGGAAATAAGTAGAATTCAGCCTTCATGTGTTACTGGAACTATAATATATGCTATGTATTATATATATTTATATGTGACTGGGCCTATTACATATATCTGAGGGGAGACCCCCCCAAAACAGAATTAAATTACAAAATATTGTGTATTTGTTCTTCCACATTTAAACTTCGGTCACCTTCAAAGTGCTCTGCATTTGATGCAATACACATATCAAGACACTTTTCCACGGCTCAAAAGTCTTTGAATTTGCCAGTTTTGATGCCTTTTAATGCTTTTGCTGTTTTGGGTTTCACTTCTTCCACATCGCCAAGTGTTTCCCTCTGAAGACTTTTTTTCATCAAGGAAATAAAAAAAAGTCACTCAGGGCAAGATGGAGCGAATAAGGAGGGTGAGGCATGCAGGTCAAGCCATTTTTGGTCAAAGTCTACTGACTTTGTCTGGTGTGGGCAGGTGTGTTGTCATGATGGAAGAACCAGTTACCTGTTTGCCACAACTCAGGAGTTCCTTCCTCAAATTGTGACACAAACTTCTCAAAACTTCTAAATAAAAACTGGTTGACCGTTTGATCTGGGGGAAGAAATTCTGAGTATAATACAAGGGACCTACTCTCCAAAAGTTAATTCCTGTGTTTTTTGGGTCCTCCCAGTATGTATATATATAGTATGTGTGCATATATGTGTGTGTATGCATATATATGCATATATATATATACACATATATACATATATGTATATATAGTTAGCAGTAACCTGATTCATGGACAAGAAGAAGACAGACAGCAGAAATGAGAAGATGAGGTCACTCACCAAAAAAGTACCAATTTATTTCAATTAAAACATTGTTATATTTCTTAGTAGAAGCATATCTTTCTTAGCAATTAGTTACATTAAGATATCAGCATCCAGTGGGTAGAGTGGTTCATGCCTATAATCCCTGTACTTTGGGAGGCAGAGGCAAGAGGATTGCCTGAGTCCTGGGGTTCGAGACCAACCTGGGCAACTTGGTGAGACTTCATCTCTACAATAAATCAAAAACTTAGCCTGGCGTGGTGGTGCACACCCGTAGTTTCAGCTACTTGGAAGGCTGAGGTAGAAGGATCACCTGAATTTAGAGGGCCTAGGCTGTGGTGGCCATGAGCATGCCACTACACTCCAGCCTGGGTGACAGAGTAAGATTCCTACTCCAAAAAAAAAAAAAAAATAACAGCATCCAAAGTTCTCAGTAAAGGAAAAATTATTTGAAAGACTTATTAGGGGTACTAGTGACAGAGGTCACTCCCTACCATCTTTCTACCTCTTGGTTCCCAGATCCTTTTATCCCAGCTTTGTAAGGACCAGCTTTATTCATTGTTCATGAGATCAAAGCAATGTTCAAAGTTTAGGGATCGTGTAGGACAGCACTCCAAAATCACAAGTTGTTCTCCCAACTGGTCCCATATCTGAGTCTCAAACAGGTCTTCTGACATTACATAAGGCAATCTATTTCTGGATGATGGTAGAATTGGGAAACACGTTTACCTCACTTAGCTTGAAGAAAAAAATGAGATCCTTAGATGGAAACAATTTTGCTTGGGCTCCCACACTCATGAATAAGGCAAAGGATAGTGGCACTAGATCACTGGACCTGACAAGTGTACCCATATCCAGAATAGATGTATATTGCAATGAAGAGAAAATGTACTCCATTCATGGCATAAAGATTCCAGTGCAGTTACCCTGCTGCCGAGTGGCTGGTCAGTCCATTAGGGAATTAGAGTCATATTGGAAACTTAGCCTTGACCTCTGCTGTTGTCAAGTTGAAAATACAGCTGGGGCATCCGTCAGGTAAGGCTTGTTCAAGTGAATTTCATGTTGCTGAGCCTGTACATAACTTTCATAATCTTGCCACTGTGGGTACTTTTTCTCATGAACTGTAGGAAGAGGCTGAGGGATACACTCAAAACTGACTAAATAGTCTACTTGACACTAAGACCCTTCTCGATAGGAAGGGACTTTTCTGAGGGTTGGTAAATAGGGTTGAAGTTTTTTTTTAGAAGCTGGAGGTCATGGGAGCTTACCAAGAGGTTTAGGTCGAGTGAGGGGGACAAAGCAGAAGGAGCAGGTAGCACAAATACATGGGAAACTTTCTTGTGCTCTCAGAGACTGCAAAAGCCTCATCGGACTCCACCTGAGAACAGTGTTACCTGCACACTCAGCTTTATGCTTTGTGGATCAGGTAACGACGAGTTCACGAATGGACGGATTGGTCACAGGTGGACTTGGCATTCCAGGTCAGACCTTCGGCTTCCACCAGAGCCCAGAAACATGCCCAGGAGCAAACTTGCAAAATGAGAGTAAGTTATTTGTGTAAGAAGACACACCCGCAGTAAAAACCTCTCGGAGTCTCCTTGGGATTCCCGGAGGGGCCACCAGCATTCCTCTCTGTGGGAGACATTTGGAACACTTTTCAATCTGCTGGTCTTCCATGCTCAAGCAGGCTAGAGGCTTACACCATACCTGCCCCAGCTGTCGAACCTTTCTTGCTCTGGCCCTGTATTCATTTTTTGTAGCTGTGTAGCAAATGACGACAAACAGTGGACTGAAACAACACAAACTTTTATCTTATGGTTCTGGAAGTCAGACATTCAAGATGGATCTTATTGGCTGAAACTGAGGTGTCATCCAAGCTGCATTCCTTTCTGAAGCCTCTGGTTGAGAATCCTTGCTTTTTCTAGCTCCCAGAGGCTGTAAACCTGGAGCTCAGGAGTTAGAGACCAGCCTGGGCAAAATAGTAAGACTTCATCTCTACCAAAAAATAAAAATAAAAAAATTCACCAGGCATGCTGGCTCACGTTGTAATTTCCAGCTACCCAAGAGGCAGAGGTGCAAGGATTGCCTGAACTAGGACACCAAGACGGCTGTGAGTTGTGATTGGGCCACTGAACTCCAGCCTGGGTGACAGAGTGAGAACCTGATCCGATCCCTCAAAAAGAACCTATGTGATAGAACTGGGTTCACCTGGAAAATGCAGGATGGTATCCTTAACATAATCATATTTGTGTAGTCCCTTTGGCCAAGCCGTGCCACATATTCACAGAGGAGCTGCCTAATATCACAAACAGAATATTCTATGTAGTGTACATTGCCTTCAAAATCTAAAGAAGCTCACCAACACTGTGACTTTCTGTGTCATAGGGACGTAAGGCAACTTGCCTTTCAGATACCAGCTTATTTCTTAATTCTACTGGATTCCTAGAACCTCACGAAGATGACAGGTCTCTGGATTTTCATGCGGGTTATCTTCTCCCTGGGGCGTGTGTACATCTTATCAACATATTTAGGATACTTGCTGCTACCTTACCTGATCACCAGGCTTGACCAGAATGAGACTGTGAATGTACTGGGCCAGAATAACATCCTGTGGGGTGAGGCGATAATCAAGCATGGCCTGAATTTAAGTGTATACAAAGTCTAACTCGACCCTCTTCTGAAGTGAACAAGCAAAGTTCTACTGCTGCCAAGGTGGTTTAAGAATTGCAGTCTTCATGCGAGGGGCACTTTCCAGACCAAAATCAGCACACTTGATGAAAATGAACATGTTAATTTGCTTTTGCAATACCAGTTGCATATAGAGTCACTACCTACTTAAGTTTAAAATAGTTCACTGTTATATTCTGTGATCCGACTATCTTTTCACACACTGGATGTGAAACTATGTTTCTCTCAATCATTTGATATTATTTCTCCAGTTCAAAAAGAAATTGAACAGATAGACCACATATACGAATGTGGACGTGTTTATTCCTATCAAAAAAAAAAAAAATGTAAGACCATTCTCTGAGAGGAAGGATTAATGCTACCTTTTTTTTTTTTTTTGAGTCAGAGTCTCACCCTGTTGCCCAGGATGGAGTGAGGTGATGTGATCACCACTATGGCAGCCTCGACCTGCTGGGCTTAAGTGATCCTTTTACCTCAACCTTCCAAGCACTGGGACTATAGGTGTGAGTCACAATTCCCAGCTAATTTATTGATTTATTATATAGATGAGTTCTTGCCCAGGCTGGTCTTGAACTTCTGGGCTCAGGCAATCTTTTTACCTCAGCCTTCCAAAGTGTTGGGATTACAGGCATGAGCCACCCTGCCTGGCCATTGCTACTTTTAAAGACTTGGAAGGAACAGATGAGCAGTTCCCCTGGGTCCAACTGTGGTGGATTTGAGCTAAATCTTTATCACATGACTTCTGGAAATCATCTTTCCGACTGGTGGATCATAAGAGCACTTTTAGTCCCTAGGCAGTAGGGTCAGCTGTTTCAGTGTCCAATAATCTTTCGAAAGCTTGAGTAAGTCCCTCTCCTCAGTGCACAATGACCCTGGCAACTATCTATCGGTCCCTTTGGGGTCGATTAGGAAGGCTACTTAAAATAAACACTTTTGGCAAATTCTTAGGGGCTTTAAATTGAGAGGCTTCAGATATGTGAATCTGTTGAGGTACAAAGTCAAAGTAAAGACTGGGAACTTCCATTTGACACTCAGTCTGTGTGCTGTGTGTTTCCTCATGGGCTTACTGTGTAAGTTTGGTCCCAAGCCCTGTTCTAATTATGGTTCTAGAGACAATGAGAGGTGATGAATGACTCTTGAAGAGGTTGGCCACTGTTTGTAAGATGACTGCTTCAGGGAGATTTGTCACCTCACTCAAGAAAAAAGGGGTTGCTTCCTCTAGGAAACACAGTGAGACTTTGAGGTTCAAGTTTAACAAATTCATCTAGGTCAGCTGCAGTGTCCCCTATCCAACTCTCGGGATTTTTTCTCCCCCTTTTTTAATACAAAAAATTCAAATTAGAGTTCTATTAATACTCTGAATTTAATTTACATTGTAGTTATTGAAACCCATGAAGTTAGAGTTTGGATCTAGTTTTTGCCATATTGGTCATCCTATGCCTTTAGATAAGAAATTTTAGGATGGTCATTGAAATCCTCTAGTTCTCTGCTTGGAACTAAACAAAATGAGTCTAAAGCTCTGATCTCATAATTTTTTTTTCTGTCATTTTCCAATGTAGCCAGAGTCTACCACAGAGTTCTTGCAGTCTTTTCCTCACACCCTAATGGCTACTTTGTCTAAATGCCACGTCCAATCAACATCCCATTTTCTACCAGAGATGAGGCCCTCATGTTCAAACCCATCCAGGACAGAGGATCACTTCAAGATTCCCATCATTGCAGGATGATTTCTTGGAAATACTGCTGGACAAAGAAAATCCCCATCTCAGAGTTTAGTCAGGAAAATAGAAATCTATCTATATATTTCAAACAGAAAGATTGAATACAAGATCACTTGCTTCCATGATTGTTGGAGAGGAGAGAAAAGTCAATGGAAGGATTGGGAATGTTATCTAGACATCTTAAAACTGCAAGAAACTAATATTGAAACTGCACCCTTGAAGCGGGATACAACCAGTGGACTTTGGATTTTAAGAAGCTTCATGAAATCACTGCCACCACTCTAGGAGTCCAGGTTGCCAGTACCACTGCTGGAGAAAGAATGAAGGCTGCTTTCCCTCTTCTGGATCATGTGTGAGTGTCTACAATAGGCTGAGTCTAAAACATAAACTTACTGGTGAGAGACTGGGGGAAATATAGTTCCTAGTATGCACCATGGCACAGGGAAATGATGGGAGGAGGGATTAATACACCAAAAGATAACAACCAGCATGCACACCCTTTTCATAACTGCCCAAGTCCAATCACTATCATCTCATTCTTGTATGCCTGTTGTACCTTCTTACCTTTCTTTTGACCACCATAACTTATCTCCAAAGCAGACAAAGTAATATTTGAAAAATATGAGCCAGAACTTTACCTTTTATCCTTGTTTAGAACTCCGAATATCTTTCATTGCATTTGGAATAAAATACACTTATGCCTGCAAAATCACATATTTTTGATTTTTGCCTGGGCCTGTAACCTTGACAACTACCATGTCCTCTCCTACTCACTGCACCTCTCACTCAGCAAGGATCACTTCCTGATATTTCTCAAACATGCCCAGCTTACTCCAGCCTATGGCTTTGTACTTGCTATCCCTTCAACTTGGAATGATCTTTCTTCAGATATCTCTCAGGCTGGCTCCTATACATCATTTATATTTCAGCTTAAAAGGCACTTTCCAGATCCTGTAACTCTTCTACGCTATGCTTAGGTAGCAAATGGTAGAGCATGGGTTTTAATTCACTCTTTTTGATTCCAGAAACCAAATTTTTTTCCAGATTTCTTCCAAGAAAGAATATGACTGCCCTGTTCAATACATTCATATTTTTATTTATGAAATAATAAGAAAGTCCATAAAGATTTTGACATTTTATAAACAAAATAAAATAAACATAGCATATACAACATAAACAAAATGACTCTAATTCGGTAATACATTCTCATTAATTAAATGACCATTCCCTCCCTCTTTTTAAAATTGTAATCATTTTCTCATCAAAGCATCATTTTCCCAAAGCAATTAAAAGTAATATAAATGAACACCAGTTCTCATATATTATAAATTGTGAATAAATCACTACAGGTGATGGCTGAAATATAAAATTTTCTTAAGTCTGATATCAATAGGGAGAAATTGATTATGACAGGAAAAAAATGAGCAAAATAGCAAACCACTACCGAGTAGCAAATTTGGTTTTTAAAAGTGTTTTAAAAATCATTTGGGGATATAAAAGAGTAAACCAGTTTCTAATGGTTCATATTATAAATCATCAATGACATATTTCCACAATACTTAACATCTTCATGACTTTAGAAATAATGGGGTACTCTTAAAACTAATCTGTGTGTTGCAATGCCCTATTTAAACTCTCTTTAAACTTTGCTCTGGTCTGTAAAACTCTGGTAATACATCTGAAGGGTACATTGGGCCATGGAAACAAAAATTCAACGACTTTCTTGGTATACTTCTCTGACAGTCATCTTTGGCTTACTCCAGAGACTTTTCTATTGGTTTCCATAACATGCTACTTCTCTATTATTGATTATCCACTCATTCGGTAGTACAACAAATTTTGTTAAGCATCTGTTATGTGCCAACTTCTAGAAACTAATACAGACTAGCAATAGGATGCAGCATAAAACATTTTGCAGAGTGCTTTGGAATATTCTTCTTCTCTGCATAAATAATTCTTGAATCTTCCCTCATTTTACATTGAAGTTTGTCTTTTTCATGTGTCCATCTAAAATGACTGTCTTTCCTTACAAGAGACAAACATTCTGTAGGAAATCTCCTAAGAAATCTACTGAGCAAGTGAAAAACAAAGAGGCTATAGATGAGAAGACATTGGGTGGAACAGTGGAAGTGAAGAGAGGACTTGTTAAGTTGTGAAATAAAAAGGAACATTAGCTGACAACACAAGCCAAGTATATGAGGAGAGACTTCCCCCCAAAACGGAATCATCTTTTGGAGGGCTGGTCCCTTGTAGTACATGCTTCCCCCAATAGGTAAGTGTCCTAGGAACCCATCAGCATCCGTGTACCAGCTGATTCAGTGAATTATTATTTTTTTGGGGGGGGGACTTCTTTCAACACGTTTGCGCATTTTGTGATGGGTGATTTACACGAATAATCTGCCCACACTGCACTGAATGTTCAGCAGTTTTTTTTTTAACCCAAATCAGCATGATTCTCATGCCTCACCCTCCCTAATCACTGATCTCAGCCCAAGCGACAGTTTTTGTTTGTTTCCCCAGATGAAAAATGTCCTCAAGGGGAAATGTTTTGCCAGTGTGGAAGAGGTGAAACAAAAAACAGCAGAAGCACTAAAAGGCATCAAAATGGACAAGACCAAAACTGTCTTGAGCAGTGGAAAAAGTGTCTCAATAGGTGTATTGCATCAAACAGAGAGTACTTTGAAGGTGACTGAAATCTAAACCTGTAAGAAAAAATAACTTATAGAAATAAATCCCAGGGTTTCTTTGGGTTCCCCCTCATATGCATTTACTCTCAGCAATAAAATATATTTAACCTTTGGAACTGTGGCTCATTTCAGGGGGGCCACATATAGCCCAGTGTTTCTGGAACCCTAGTCCTCTATGTTTTTCCATAAGAAGAGGATTTCTCCTTACTCCTTCCTATCGCAGTTGGGGACCTAGCTGTTGCATTTTGTTGTTGCTGTTGTTGTTGTTGCTGAGTTGAGGCATTTGAAGGAGGAAAAAATGGCATCTAAATACTAACTATCAGTAATTCAATAAGTGGTCCTTGTTTACAGATGTGGAAACTATTTAGTATCTTGTAATTGCTCTGGTGGTAGACAATTTGTGGCTTTTTTTTCTTTTGATAGGGTTTCTATCTCACAAAAGCAACAGCAAGAAGCAGAGATAACTTTAGATAAAAAGAAATTGCAACGTCACAGATTCAAATGGCATTGCATTCCATTAGATCACGGGGTTCAACTCGGTCACAACTATAATCCAGAAATCAGGGATTTCTTCAAAGTTTCTGTCCTTCAGATAAGGGTACTTGTTAAGTTCCTCTACTCCAGTGGAGAATGAAAGCTTCAATGAATTTTTCTGGACCTTGTGAAGAATCGCCCCCAAAAGAGTGACAGGATGCTGAAGACAAAATAACAGTCCTGTCCTCAGATTTCTGTCCCCTCCCAAATATACCACTGTGCATCCCATTGGCCCCTCTGGCCTTCATGGGGAGCAGACTTTTCTTTAATTTCCTCATGAAATAATTTGAATTCCAATCACACTTTACACTACAAGAAATTCATATTCTTCCCAAATATTTCCGAGAATTCCTGAAGATTGCTCTTTGCATGTCTTGGTTGTTACTTTCTGGCTCTACTGTCAAATTCCTGATTTTGGCTGGCTTCTGCCTGTCATTCTGGTTATCTCTCCACCCCCTGCACATATTCATTCCCCCTTTCTGGTCTGCTCCACCTCAAATTGTAAGTGTAGACTTTATTCTCCAAAGCAGAGGAAAGAGACATGCATTACTGAGTTAGTAGTTGATGAAGCTGTATTTGGGGTTAGATAAATTAGAGCACAGAATAGGAAACTGCTCTTTGTAAATTTCCTAATCACACACCGGTTGGGGACATTTTAATGATAGCCATGTTTTTCCTTTGGACTTAATCTTTACCCGCGTTTTGCTGGGACCCGTTCTGTCATTGCCAGGCCTTTTCTTCTAGTTCTTTTATGCTGTCTTTTCCTGACCACACTGTTCCTTCCCCATCCTCCATCACAGCTGCACGCCCCTCCTGCAAAACTGCAAAAAGAGGGAAAAATAAAATCGGAGACAATACAACAAATAAAAACCAACCACAAAACAAATAATCCAAAAACACACACACGCATAAACCTCCTGCCTTTGGAGTAACCTGCTCAAAGCTAAAATTATTATACATTATAATAAATCTCTCTACACTAGCTAGAACAAATATGAAGTTTATTATGCAAAGCAGTTAATTATGTTTATCTATTTTTCCCATTTAAATGTGGCCCTGGGTCTTGCCTTTCATACTGGGGAAAAAAAAAAACATTTTTTAAAAGAAAAGAGCTTCTTTCTACTTAACAAGAATTATATAGTCCCCCAAATATGGAATGTTCTGCAATACTTTTCTTTCTTTAAAAGCTGTTGGACATCATAAATGGTACATAGATATTATCTCTACATGATAGATCCTGAAGCAGAACTTAGAAGATGTATAAAGTGAAAAACAGTTACAGCGAGTGAAAACGCAGGGTACGGGGGTAAGTGAGCTTATTCCTCAACTTTTATGAAATTATTTATCCAGAAATATGGGGCTCACTTATATTATTTGGAGTTTTGAGTAACTATCAGGAAAAATATAACCAGAAGTGATTATTCCAAATGCTTAGTGTGTTTCAGGAAATGAGTGTGATAGGAGATCTTTTCTTTGAGATCTGTACTGTCGTGTGCTGTTTGATTTTTTAAAACCATACAGTAAAAAAGTATCCTATTATTGTAACAAAATAAACAAAATAGCAACATTTCCCTGCAGCCACAAGTAAGTAGTGTGTGCTCTTTTAACTCAGAATACACTCAGAATGATGCACACAGACTGACCTGGAAAGGTGAACACAGGATGGCATGAGCCAGAGTCTGGATGCCTTCACATATTTTCCAAACTTCAGAAGAATTCGCAGCATAGGATGTTCCTTAAAATCACCTGGGAAGCTTTTACAACTCACACCGCTCAGCTCCCATGCCAGACCTTTAAATCAGAATCCCTAGGACTGGGACCGAGGCATCGGCAGTCTTAACAGCCTCTCGAGTGATTCCAATATGCAAAGTTGAGCATAGCAGACTTAAGAAGACCATGATACTTGCAGGCACGGCCAGTTAGTGGCCAAGAGCGATCTTGTCAATAACACCTTAAAAGTTATTTCCAAAGTAATTGAGGATATGAGGAGACAAAGGGGACTTTTCTCATTCATATTCTTTAGAAAGCATAAGTTATTTCTTAAAAAAGTCCTACTTATCTAGTCGAATGCAGTGACTCAAGTCTGCAATCCTAGCACTTTGGGAGGCTGAGGTGGGAGGATCCCTTGAGGCTAGAAGTTTGAGACCAGCCAGGGCAACAAAGCGAGACCTCGTCTCCACAAAGATGGAAAAATTAGCCAGGTATGGTGGTGCACGCTTGTAGTCCCAGTTACTCAGGAGGCTGAGGCAGGAGAATCATGTGATCCTGGGAGTTCATGTCTGTGGTGAGCCATGATCATGCTACTGCACTCTAGTCTGGGTGACTGAGTGAGACTCCGACTCAAAAAAAAAAAAAAAAGAAAGAAACTTATCTAAGGAGTTTATGCTAAAATACATGAGTAAGAATTAAGGAAGACAGGTGGTGGAGGTTTGAGGTTGAATGGGAAGGAAGAAAGACATAGTTTGCTTTTTTTTTTTTTTTTTTTGAGTTAGAGTCTTACTCTGTCATCCAGGCTAGAGTGCAGTGGCACGCTCATGGCCAATGGCCACCACAATCTCCGAACTGCTGGGCCCATGCGATCCTTCTCAGCCTTCCAAGGAGCTGGAACTACAGGTGTACACCACCACAGCCAGCTAAATTTTTTGATTTATTGTAGAGATGAGGTCTCACCAAGTTGCCCAGGGTGTTCTTGAACCCTGAGTTTAGGCAATCCTCTCACCTCTGCCTCCCAAAGTGCTGGGATTATAGGTGTGAGCCACTGAGACTGGCTGACATAGTTTGCTTTTAATTGATTCTTTTTCTGAACGATGTTAACTTCACAGTAGCATTTGAATAAATACCCTGTTATTTTTTAGTTTATTTTCTTGTTGTTGCTTTTTTTGGAGGGAGTCAAAAACATCTGATCTCAGACATAAATTCTGGAAGAGAGGCCATGTCTATCAACCTGCCACTTTTTCTTTGGAATAATATGGAAACAATAAAACTTTAGCATAGAAATGAGCCTTTAGGATAAAATTCAACAGTCCCATTCAACAAACTAAGTAATGTTGCTCAAATTCACACAAGTTAGAAACGGAAATTGCATTTCAACCAGACTCATTTTTCTGTCCTCATAGCGTTCTATAACTCATACCCTTACCTTAAAACAACTTTTTCTCCAAGTATCCTTTTTCTCTTCGTAAGACTTGAGCAGTCCATGTAAATACCCGGTGAATTCATATTGAAGGCCTCTGAAATTATCTTTCAACCCTGGCTTAAAAATTTTTCCATTATGATTATTATATAGAAACAGAAAAAAAGTAAAGAGACTGACAAGATTAATGGATCCCAAGGTCTTAGCCTCACTACCTGGATGACAAAGTAGTAATTAAATCATTGGAAAGCAGAATTATTCTCACATCTTATTATGGATATGAAATGAAAACTAATCTTAAGAAGGGAAAAGATGTGTTGAGTCAATTATTATTGTATTCAATTTTCTTCTCAGTCAATGTTTGTTTCAATACTAAGATGGCGTCCAGAGAAACCCATACTCATTCTCCACAAATGGTAGAATCATCGATATTCTGTGGGAACAGGCTTAGAACCAAAGGGCAAGGATTTTGTTGAGGGTATATTAGTGTAGGTGGCAGATGAATACATGAATCACAGAAGTTGTTATTCAACTGGCCTGATTGATTTGGAAAAAGAATTGGGATTATGAGTGGTGCTAGATAGGGCCAGAGGCAGACCGAGGGGCAGACCATGACAGTATAGAATTGTGATTGGTATTTGGTAATGTAGCTTTGGATCAAGAGTATTTGGGTTTGAATTAAGGATCTGCCACTTATTAGCTCTGCAATTTTGGACCGATTACTTATCTTCCCTGTACCTCAGTTTCCTCCTCTGTAAAATGGGGACATATTAAGCCTCATCTTATAATAGTTAAAGTGATGTTGTAATAAGTTTATATCAAAAACAAATCTCTATCTATCATCTATCGATCTAATGCATTTACTCCAGTGCTCACTAAGCACTCAATATTAGCTATTATTGCAGGGCAGGGCATTTATGATTAGATAAAATGATGAAAGCTATTTCTATTATAAGAAGTTATTTGAGCTGGGCTCGGTGGCTCAGCCTGTAATCCCGCCCCTTTGAGAGGCTGAGGTGAGTGGATTGCCTGAGCCCACGGGTTCAAGACCCGCCTGGGCAGCGAGACCTCATCTCTACAATAAATCAAAAAATCAGCCGGGCGTGGTAAGCACATGCCTGTAATTCCGGCTACTTGGAAGCGTGAGGCAGAAAGATCGCTGGAGCCCAGCAGGCCGAGGCTGCGGTGGCCGCGAGCGGCCACTGCACTCCAGTCTGGGTGACAGAGTGAGACTCCAATGCCAAAAAAAAAAAAAAAAGTAGTTATTTTAATAATATAGAGAAGTGGTCTTTTTCATATCAATACAAAGTTTATAATGTAGGTGAATAAAATGTAATATGTATTGTATATTAAATTTGAGATTAATATGTGACAAACTACTGAGGTTATCATTTTACTATAGTCTGGTTTTCAGTTTCACTTAAAATAGTTTCATTTAAAATAGTGCTTAGATCTGTTGGGTTTCTCTCTCTCTCTCTCTCTCTCTCTCGGTCTTCACTTTTGGAGTGAAGAGTTTGTATGGGGGAAATAAAGCTTATTGTCTGCCTGCAACATGTTCAGAAATCATTTGATATTAGATTCCAGGACCACTCAAGGTTTGTGGGTAGTAACTGAGGAAGGAAGGATGACTAGTGGAACTATGTGTCTCAGTTTCAAATCACCCCCCTACGATAACTCCCCTATGATGAGTCTTCTCTGGAAACTTGTATTAACCCTATGTGGATGAGAGAGTAAGCCAAAACCATCATTCTACCCAGAAAATAACTAAAACTTTAAGTACCACTGGCAAGTAATTTAGGTGTAATCCCATCAGCACAATCATCTCAAAACTTCTTCTGTAACACAAATAGATAGCCCAACGTGGGTCTTATTCTTATGCCAGACAGACTTGAAATGTCATCATCTGGAAGCTGGAAATGAAGGGAAAAAAATACAAGGTGCTAACTGGAATCATGAGAAGTATCGGGTCTGTGATGAGAAAAGTACATTGCAAATTATGGGAAATAATTGTGAAATAGGAAAATATTTTTCCTGTGTGTAGGTGAGTATAAGTAAAGAACAATCAGATATCTTCAGGGCTAGATCTCAGATTTTCTCCTGATTCTACTCTCATGTGAACTTCACATAAAATCTTCCCTGGTCCCCATATCGAAAATAGCTCTCCCATTGTTGTCTGGGTCTCTTATCCTGCTTTACTTTTTTTCATTTCCTTCAGCACTTCCTGGCATATGTATATATTTATTTCTAATACCCTCAGATGAGATTTTCTGCTATTCATAATTCTTGGAGACACATAACTTTCCAAAATTAAGTCAGATGATTTTTAGTTTATTTATGTTAAAACGAAATCAACTAGCAATTATGTCTAGGATTGAAGTGAATAAACAGGAAATGGATAAAATGAGTATGCAATATTTTGAAATGATTAAAATATTTTGAAATAATTAAAATACCATAGGTACAAGTCTCTGTCCTAAGCATTTTAATAATGTTTATCTTGGTTCTCTTATTTTTATAGATTAATTTATTCATTTAAATAACCGGTATTGTGTACCAGAAAAAAAAATGCCTGATACCGCACTATGGCTACAAACGAGGGCATCGTGGGCTGCCCTCAAGTTGTTTACCATCTAGTATGACAAAGCTTCAACAAGTAATGAGTCAAGTCATTTTAATTGCAATTGCAATCCCTAGTCAGAAGAAGAAAGAGAATTTTTGTGAAAGAATGTAGGGAGATAAAATCTGGTTTAGGAGATTGAGACAAGCCTCTCTGAGAACTTAGCACTGAGGGAGGGACTTGATACTTGAATAGGGCAGGCAACAGGGAAAGCTGAGGGTATAGAGGGAGGGACAGTGTCAATCACACAGCAGACTGAGGATGCTGAAAAACAATCTGCTTGCTCCACAACCTTGAGAAGGCTGCTATGTGGAGAAGCTCTATTGCAGAGACGATACAGAACTTCCAGTTAAATTTAAATTTCAGATACAGAATGGCTTTTTAAAAAAAAAAAATATAGGTATATCCCACGTAATATTTATCTTTTTATTTGTTGATTCAGGCAACCATGAATAAGAGCACAAGGAGTGACAAGAAGTGGAACAACAGAATATAAGAAAGAAGGCAGGAGCTAGAATTATTTTTTATCTCTTAGGGAATTTGGAGGTGAGTCCAGGCTTTTAAGCAAAGACTAACCTAATTTCTATTTTTTAAAGAATAATTTTGATTTTAGAGCAGAAATAAAGAAATCAGCTGAGGAATTCTAAGTAAAAATGGAAGAATGACAGATGATAGTTATAAAACATCTAAAGTCATGGAAAATAGGAGAGGGGACAACAAGCAACAGAATTGTCAAAGTTGCGAAACAGATGAGCAAGTACAGACTGGCTTAATACCAAGAAGGCTGAATCCCAAACCAACAATAGAAGGGTCAGAACCAAGCAGATTCATACTATGGGTTTCCTAGGGTCTTTCCAGTGATAAAGAAGCAGTTAAATAAATGAGAGTGGGCTGTAAGCCATTTACATTGAGAACACCATATGCCCTCCCACAAGAGCAGAAGGATAGAAGTTTGTATGTTCTGGAGAAATAAACACAAAAATCTCTGTACAGGGCAACACCATGTCCAGTTGCAAGGATGACTGAGTTGAAAGTCTGAAAGTAGTAAAATGAACAAGCACATGTTGGATGTAGAAAATCTGAGTCCTTTTATCTTGGCAGCCTCAGGTCAGACAGGGCACTCATGTAGTGTTTACCCATTCCCAAGAAGTCACCCAGAGGACAGGTTGGTAAATGCATGGGTTTATTACTACTTATGAGAGGGAACTGAGGGAATGGTCAGTAAAAGGTTTCTCACACCCCAATAGATATGGGGAGAGATTATATTATTATTATGACATAATAATTAAAACAGCTATCGGTACAAGTCTATGTCCTAAGCATTTTAATAATGTTTATCTCGGTTCTCTTTATAGATTCATTTATTCATTTAAATAACAAGTATTGTGTGCCAGAAAAAAATGCCTGGTACTACATTTTTCATAGGAAAGGCAGCAAGCATTACATGCCGAGAAGAGAAAGCAAAGATGTTTTCTCTTGGAAGTCGTCTTGAGTTTGCAGATGTGCACATCTTCGAGGTCATTTCTACCAGACACAAGCGGCCATGACCAGGGACCAAATCCCCAGTGCAAGACAGTTATCAGCAAGGGAGGGGGAGTGAAGCACATGCCCTGCATTTACCCCACACCCTACCCCTACATTGGCCACCCCACCCTTACAATCTGTTTACATGTCAGTCTTCCAGATGGTCCCTGGTGTGGAGCAAAAGGTTATACACTGCATCCAAATTCCACAAATACAATACAGTCCACAGACACCAAAGAGCAAAACACCTAGGATGATCATAACACCTATTATCACTTTCTTCCCCATCGAACTAAGAGAGCAAAATCAGTCAGACAAAGGGTCCTGCGCCATGGCACGGCAGACTTGGGCTTCAGCGTGCCCGGTAGGTGAGGCAGGAGTTGTACTGTGGGGGACACCAGGAATATAAGCACAGCTTTTGGCTTTGATCATGACGCAGGTCCCTTCCTGTGCAGCTGTTAGCATGTCCAGAGCCATTCTGTTTTGCAAGACTTTACATACTTGGGAGACTCCCTTCTTCGGCAGCTGGAGAGCCGGAGAGCTGGCGTTGAGAGCGTTGGCCAAGTGATTAGCCAAGGCCTCCACAGCACTCTTGATGTAAACATCCCCAGCTTTGGCTTTGACACTGAGGGGATGAATTGCCAGGAAATAAAACCACCAGGAAGCTCGGCGTCTCCATGACTCTCAGAGAAGGCATCCCCATGCTGGGGGGCGGTATGTAGGGCCAACCCCATGTGCGCCTTCCAGTCCAGTTGTAGAGCAAATAGGGCCAGTTCCAGGATCCACATGCCCAGAGGGGGCCCTGGGTAGAGGAGGAGCTCCACTCCCCAAAGAGTGGTTCTGCAGTCCCCACTTCTCTGTGCTGCTCAGGACGGAGATGCTGAGGCACAGCGCCCATGGCGTCCACCCCACGTCCTGTGTGCTCTCTTTTGGGGTGGCATTTCTCCGTTCCAGGCAGTGGCTAGCAGGGTCCTGGAGCTGCACCTGCGCGGTGGTCAACCATCCCAGTCCATCCCGGACTGAGTACCCCAGCGCGGGTTGAGCTGCTTGACTGTTTCCCTGACCAAGGCAGAGATGTGTTGTTGGGGACCGTTATGTCCCATCAAATGCCTGGCTGTGCCGACGGCAGCGTGTTCATCCCATCCCCGGAGCCTCGACCATTCCATCTGATTTGCCGCCTGCACCGTCCAGGAGAGGTTGTAGGTCATGGACGTGGGGAGTTCTGAGCAGACCCAGCAGGCTGATTGATTGTGGACATGCGCCAAAGTCGCTGCCATTGCAGGTAGGAGTTTCCTGCAGACTAAGGGTGTAAGAGAGAGGTTGAAGAGGGACCGACAGTGGCCGGTCATGTTTGTCAGGCAGGACACATGCAACAGGAGAGTCACACTTAAGGGGGGCTTTCCGGGTTTTGCATACCATGCTCTATCAGGTCGGGAAGCCCTCTTAGCCAGTATTGACAGAGACAGAGGGGAGACCCTTAAATTCCATAAGGATAGTATTATTGTTCCAGGGGTAAGGGTCTGATCTGATTTGTGCACTTAACCGTGTTGGTCCACTGACCCGTGACAGAGGGGGATATTTCCAATTCTTTTTCTATACCCTGCTCCATGGGGACAACATAGAACACCAGTGGGGTTCGGTGTGTATCTCCCATGGCCAATGGAGGGCATTAATCCCAGGTACTGCACTCTGTGGGGCTGGCAACAACAAGTTATTCTCATCACCCCCTTGGGGCCTTAAAGCAACGTCAGTGGTTTAAATTTGGAGTCTTATGGCAGGGGACCGTGGCTCATTCACCATGAGGGCTGTTCAGCCCAAGGGTGGTCATTTAATGCCCAGGTGGGCTGTTCACTCCTGCAGCGAGTGTTGCTTGGTGTGTAGGTCATCCTTCAAGAGACCATTAGTGCATCTGTTCACGCCTTTCTTAGTGAGGTCATAGGGCAAGTGGAATATCCAAGTACTGTCATAGGCATCAGTCCATTGCTGTATGTGGTGGTCTGTAAAATGGTCCACTTGGTCACTCTCAATGATTTCTGGAGTCCCATATGCTGCCATAAGCTGAGACAGCCCTCTGAAGACCCACTTACTCAGGCACACCTACATGAGGGCCATGCAGGTGTCCATGCAGGTCAGTGCGTATCGCGTCCCTCCTGATGAGGGAAGTGCTCTTATATAGTCTACTTGTGACCGATTTAGCAAAGAATCCCCTCTCCTCACCTGCTGTATCACCTGTGGCAGTCTCCAAGGGTGGCATTCCATACAAACAGGGCAATGTTGGCAGGCAAGGACAATGTTCCCACATCTGACTGGCAATCCCCAAGCCTTTGCTACTTCCCAAGCATATTCTGTCTGCCACGTTTCATTTTCTCATGTAAACTTATGGTCACGTCCTCTACTGGAGCTTCCTCTAACCACCTCACGCAGCCTAGAGCATTGGCTTCCTCATCCTCTGGGGTGGCTAAAGGGATATACCCTGACACATGACAGAAATCACGACATGTGTCGACTTCGCTCACAGTGTCCTACTCATGTCTTGTCCCTACAAGGGCTTATTCATTCTCAGCCAGTCCTGCTTTTCCCATGGTGGAAATCACAGTGTAATATCCTTAAACACTGCTCAATTGTCAATGCAGATGATTACCGGGTTTTTTCCCTTGGCTGTAACTATCCATATTGCTCGTAGCTGAGCCCATCCATGACTCTGTTGCATGCCATCATTCATTCAAATAGTATCAGTGGATGCAATAGCTCTCCAACAAGTGGGGTGCCCACTGCAGGGGTCATCAGTATACCAGGAGTCCTCTGGCACTGGTGGTGCTCCTTCCTTAATGGGCGAAGGTGTCAAAAGAGTGGGTTTTGCAGGCATTTCATCAGGGTCTACAAATGTGACTGGGACCCAAAACTGTTGTGATTCATGTCTCAAACGTCTGGTAGATAACTTACTGTGTTGATGCAGGTAAGCGCTCCGCTTAGTTACTGTGGTTGTCTGGGCACTGGAGCTGCGAAGTCGCACGGAGAGGTCATGAATCCATTCCATGATTAGCAGGGGTGTCCTGACTGTCACGGCCACTTGCCTGTTGATGGGCTCGGTAGCTGACAGTGCTTGGTAAATGGCGTTCACTTGTTGTTCATTTGGGCCATAGCAGGCCTCTGCCCCTTTCCAGGTTTGTGACCTGAGTCCTATTGGGAGACAAGCCTTTCCCTGTAATTGTCAAAGCCCCCTTGTGTAGCCCTCTGGGGAAATCTTGACATCCAATTTGCAGGGTAGTGTGGGGTCTAGAATGCCCAATGTCTGCACTCTCCATACTATAGCTTTTGCATAACTGAAGGAGACCTGGAAGTCCAGTCCATCGTGACCCCCTTTTAATAACCTGGTACAAGGTGAACTCTTTGTGCCAAATGGGGGATAAACACCCTACAGGAGTCCAATAGTCCTAAGAACTCTTGTAGCTACTCCTAATGGTTGGCATAGAAGCAGTCTGGATTTTACCTGTCCCAGCAGATGGCATCACTTTAGTCTTACTTGACCAAACAACACCCAAGAACTTGGCAGACCATCCAGGCCCTGGGACCTCTGCTTGGTTTATCGCCCATTCCCTTTCCCACAGGTGAGTGATGAGAATCTGAAAGAGAATCAGAGGTTAGTATGATATCATTCACATAGTGGACCATTCTCACTGAGGTGGGGGACTTCCATTTCTCCAGATCTTCAGCAACCATCCCATGGTGGACAGTCAGACTGGGTAGGTAGCTCCCAGGTAACATGGCGAAGGTTTACTGGTATCCCTCCCAGGTCAAGGCAAATTGGTCTTGGCTGTCAGGGTGAACATCAACACTAAGCAATGCATTAGCTAAATCCAATACAGCATGGTGGGTGCTGAATTCAGTCCTTAGTTGGTCTGTTATGTCAGGAATGTGAGGCACAGGGGAGGAAGTACTTGACTGAGTTCTCCACAGTCCACTGTCATTCTCCACGTAGTATCCAGTTTTTTGGCCGACCATACAGGAGAGTTAAATGGGCAGTGAGCTGGCCTTGTTATATTCACTTTCTAAGATTGTTTCTCCTATTTCTTTATGATCCCTGGGAGCCGGTATTGCTTAGTAGCCACCACTCTTCGGGGCAGTGGCAGCTGCACCCGGGGAAAAGGACTTTACCTCACAGGACAGCTTCTACTTCCCTGCTTCAGAATTGAATGAAAGTCCCCAGCACTCCTGGGGACTTTGCAACACATCAGTTCCCGATATGTATTCTTTAATTGGGGATATGAACTGTGCATTCTCTGGGGAGCAGCCTACCGATTTCCAGTGTAAACCTCACTTTCCATATCCTAATTCCATTTCCTGCATACCCACCTATGTCAGGGTCCTTCAAACGTAGATGGGTTTCCATAAACTAGGTTGCCTTTCGACCCAGCATCCATCAAGGCAATCACCCACTGAATGTTCCATGAAGACCAGTATATAGCAAGGCCGATACGGGGCCCCCAGTATACAGAGATGTCCCTTGGCCCCACCCTTAGACTTGAGAGAATGGAAAAGTGACATTTAGCTCTTTTTCTGACATGGTTGTCAGCTCCACATAAGGGGAGCCATGCAAATCCCCTTCTTGGTGACAGTCAAAAATGCCATACGTGTGGAGTGGCCCGCACCCTGCTTGCTTCTCTGGCCAAGGCTGGACACATTTTTCTTGGCAGCTGTTGCTACAGTTGAATAAACTAGTACAATGCTAGACTGTTTTGTGGGGATCATCTCCCTGCCTTCGTGAGGTTAACCCACAATTGCCTTCTGGTCACCTTACTGCATTCCTCCACACACGGGTACACCCCCTTTCTCTGCTCCCTGGGTCCCAGTCTCAGCTTCTTTCACTTTTCTGATCCTCTTGTTCTGACCTATGAACTCTGTCTCCCCAAATCTTCTACAGCCTGGGTGACCCCAGAAACAGGCCACCCACCCAAGACTGGGGAGGACCATATGTCGAACTGGGAGCTGACAATATCACGTCATCGTCATCCCTTCTGAAAAGGTCATTATGTCTGCCCTTCGAAGGATTCCCTGTTGATGGCATATTGCATTTCCAATCCACATCGGCACTCCCACAATAGGGGGAATCCCCCAGAGACTCCTTCATCTGGCCAGGCACCCTGGCATCCTGCCATGATCCATGTTAAAAAGAGATGCCTCTTTCTCATGCCACCCTGTACCACATAAGCATTTTCTAAGGGAGGGACGGCTGGTGACTGATGCCATTTTAGCCAGCTCTTGTCCTGACGACACTATGCCATCAGCTCCTATATCCCAGAGATGCAACAGCATACTGGCTCTAGCCCTCTGGCAAAATTTTGCAAATCTGCATGCTAAGGCCCACCTGCTCAGTCATTTGCTCTAACTGGCTGTGATGTACTCTTTGTTGTCAGCCTGAGTTAGACTAGCCTCCCTTTCCAACTGGAACTCCTCTTGAGGCCAGTTGGTCTGGTTTCTGGCCTCTACCTCCTTCTCAGAAACCACTGATATTGACCTCTACTCCTTTTCTTTTTCTCTCTGAAAAATCCTCTTTTCCTCAACTGCCTGGAGGAACCCCAGCAGCCCAGCTGGCGTTTGGGGGATATCACCCTACTCACACAGTGCGCTTCCCCACTGGCCATCTACTAGGCTGGCAAAGTCAGACCATACTGAACCAGTGTCCCAACCTGATATTTCCCCCAGCGGTAACCTTTCACCCCTGTCAACTAAATAGGAGCTTTCTCCTGAACATCTTTTGGGTGATACCAGTTGTATTGTGGCATCTCCAGATCAGACAGGGCAATTGTGTGGTTTACTATTCCAAAGAAATCACCCAGAGGACAAGTTGGTAAAGGCATGGGTTTATTAATACTTATGGGAGGCAACTGATAGTGCCTGGTCAGTATAAGGTTTCCCATACCCTAACAGACGTGGGGAGAGATTATACACCCCGGTGTGGGAAAGGAGCAAGCATTATACACCAAGAAGAAGAAACAAAGATGTTTTCTTTTGGAAGCTGTCTTGTTTTTGCAGATATGCACATCTTCAAGGGTATTTCTACTGGACACAGTGGCCTTGCCAAGGGGCCATCCTCCCAGTCAGAAAACAGTTACCAGCAGGGGAAGGGGAGTAGAGCACATGTCCTGCATTTACCCCACAGTCCTGTTCCTCAACTTGGGTTTGAGAATTCGGATAGGCTTCTTCTAGCTAAGCACTGAACAGGGGAAAGTGTTTTTGGATGATCTAAGCCTCAGAGGAAAGACTTTCAAATAAGACTCAGGGGGTTCCCCAAAGTGCAAATTTCCCTACTGAGCTTACACTGGAAAAATCCCAAGGGAACCAAAAACCCCTCAGAATTTATTATTAAAAATTATGGGCCATGAGGAAGAGGCATCTCCTCTATCTTGGGGAGGTGAATCTTCTCTTTCTCGATCTCTGTCTCTTATTTACTTTCTAAATAAACTTTACTTGAAAACTTTTTTTTAAGTAGGTATTTATTCCTACATGTTTAAACTTCAGTTGCCTTCAAAGTACTCTTCATGTGATAAAATACACCTATGGAGACCCTTTTTCCACTGTTCGAAACAGTGTTTGAACTTGTCAGTTTCGATTGTCTTTTAGTGTTTCTGCTGTTTTTTGTTTCCCTTCATCCATATCAGTAAAATGTTTCCCTTTAAAGACATTTTTCATCCCGGGAAAGAGAAAAAAAGGCAACTCAGGGTGAGATCAAATGACTAGGGAGGGTGGGGCACCGGGGTCTTGTAGTTTTGGGTCAAAAACTGCTGAACACTCAGCGCAGTGTGGGCAGGTTGTTCGTGTAAATCACCCATCATGAAATGGGCATTATGTTGAAAGAACCTTCAAAAAAATTCACCGAAACTGAACGCAGCCTTTCGCAGTATACCAACTAAACGATAGTTGGTACACTGATGTTGATGGGCTCCTAGAATACTTAACTAGCAGGGGAAACCTGTACTACAAGTGACCTGCCCTCCAAAAAATGAATTCCAGTGTTTTTTCAGTTCCCCATCATACACTCTCAGATCCCCCATTTGGTTTTAATCTTCCAGTATAAGCAGTCAGCCAAGAATTATCAGGTATCTGAGGAAAACTTTACTGAAAAAAAAAGAGACTAAAATAAAAAGAAATTTAAAAAGTCAATTAAAGAAAAACAAACTATGTGGAAAAATAAAACAATAAAAATGATAAGAAGTTGAGAGATAAAAAGATATGCAAATATGAATGTGAAGATACTAGTAAATAATAAGATGAATATTTGGAATACAAAAAACAAAATGGTTTCATGTTATTAAAAATAAAAGCATGAAAAACATAATGGTAGCCTAGGAAGATAGAGCAAGTTATATATTCCAGATAGTAGGGCAAAAATACAAAGTAGGAATATATTCTGGATTATAGAGCAAAGATATGAAAATAAGAGATAACACAAGAAAATTAGAAGATCATCTTGCAAGGGCCATTATCAAAATAATAGACATTTCAAATAGAAATAACCAAACAAATAGAGGAAAGAAGAATATAAGAAAATTCCCAAAGGCACAGAAACATAAATTTATGGATTGCAAAAGTCTATTGCATGCCCCCAAAGCATTATGACATTTTAGAGAAACACAATTAAGAACAAACCTCCAGAGAAAAACAGAAAACAAGGAAAAAGGATACAGATAAGTAATTTGGAATCAAAACAGAACTCTCAACAACAACCCTGGAAGCTTGGAAGACGATGGCACAAAGGCTTTCAAGCCTGAAGGACAGCTATTTTTATTCTAGAACAGACACTGTTAATAAATAATAATAGTCAGACACTGTTAATAAATTGCTAGAGTAGAACAAAAACCATTGTGACATCCAAGGTACAAAAACTCACCTCTTTAGTTTCTCAAGAGTCTTCAGCAGGAGGTGTTCTGCTAAATCAAGGACTGAGTCATGGACGAGTTCATTGTCAATAGAAGCTCTGGAATACAGAAAACAGGAAATACAGAAGAAAGGCGAAAGGAATGCCTGGGGGGTAGAGAGGGGTGGGTCAGAAGGGCTTTGCAAAGCAGCGTGGAAGTCAACCCGGGTGGAACAAGTACACAGGTTGTAGGAAAGAATCTCCAAGAAGCAGAAACTGGAAGCGCATCCCATACATCAAACTAAAGAGTAGATACAGACGATTAGCAAAGAGTTGTGATAAGTAAAAAAGTCAGCAAATAAAAACAATACACACTAGACAATTAGAAACTCCAGGAAATACAAAATGTGCAGGAAATTAATGCCCCATTCTGAATAAAGAAGTAACAATATACATTTACTTTGTGAAGCTCTAGAAGTCATTGCAGAAAGGCTCAACTAATAGGATTGAAAATGGTTAACTTGGAGCTAGAAAATTAGCAGAAGAATGCCAGTACAGTGTGCATGCGTGTGTGTGTGTGTGTGTGTGTGTGTGTATGTGTGTGTGTGTGTGTGTGTGTGTGTGTGTGTGTGTGTATAACAAGTCTTGAAGAAATCTTGTAGAACCATTTGACTTTTTACTCCATGTAGAATTTATGTATGCATATATAACTCTAAAAAACAACTTGTGGGTATTGAAATAATCCTGACAAGAGATCCTGGTGGCTTGGACTAGGATGGTGATAGCAGAGGTAGTGAAGAAAGGATGGGTTTGACCTGGAGGATGAGGATTATTGAGTCCTTAAGGGTAACTTTTATGTTTCTTCATGAGCAGCAATGAGATAAAACAAAACAAAACAAAACAAAACAAAAAAAACACCAGAGCAAGAAGAACAAGAGGTACACAAGTTCTCTTCCTCAAATGCTTAGCTGGAAATAATATGGATAAAATTGAGCAGTAACTCTGCATAAGGTTCTGGGACTCAAAGGAAATCCAGGCTGGAGACAAAAAGTAGGAATTCTGGTAATGGATGTAATTTATTAATTTATTAATGATGACTTCAGCTTCTGAAATGGTAGAATATAGAGTCAATTACCAAAAATAAAAAGAAAAGAAAAAAAGAAAAGAAGAAAGAAAGAAAATGAAAACAAAACAAAAAAATCAGCAATTCAAGAAAAGAGTCTTTCTGTTAACTGTTCAGGAACATAGATGTTCTCCCTCCATTTTTTCCCTTCCACTCATGATCTGCCTAGTCTTTCTACACCAATGTCCTGTTCTCCAGGATCTAGTTAATTGTGATCCTCAACCACATAGAAATGGTAATTGTTGGTAACATCATGATGCAATCATACTGTCTATTCAAAAAGAGGACATTTAAGTTCACAGCCTGGAGAGTAAGTCAATATTTACAGTATTTACTCTTTTGGCCTTAATGCACTATACATGTGATAAAATCTCTTGTCTCTTTCACTCAGTTTCTTCTCTCCTGTAGCAAGGATGTAAAGGAAAATGCTTGTGGGATGGGATCGTGGGGGACATCTTTCTATCTTTCTATGTTAAATGGCACTAAAGGCTGCATACTAACCTAGAATGAGAATTTACATTGGGAACTAAAGAGGTTATAAAAACAGGGAGTTTTAAGTTTTTAATTTAAAATTTCGACAGAAGACTTAGTGTCACTGAAACCAGAGTTAGAAAGAGTTTCAAGGAAGGAGAAAGTTGATGGGAGGCTCTTTTTAAAGTGAATCACTAAGAAGGTAAATCAGCCTAGGCAAAACAGTAATTGGTGCATTCTAAAGCAAGTTCTTGGAGTGATAGAAGCGTTGGTGAGCTTTAAGAGTGTTTTTGCTGGAATCTCACATATTTTAAAGCCTTCCATAACAATTAGTCGAAGTTCAGTATATCCAGGGGTCATGGGCAGTATTTAGTTTAAAATAGGAAATGAAAACCTTTACATTTGAATTTTTCCTCCTGTTGAAATTTAAAATAAATAACTTAAATATGTCTTCATTTTAAATATACACACACATAGACACACAAACATGGTAGCTAACAACTGAATTAAAATTTTTTTTAAAAAGCTGTGTTCTTCTATATTTAACCAAAGAATGTTGCTTCATTTACATCTTACTAATGAAATGTTTGCTTTGTTGTATGGCACTGATATTTATAATAAAGTAGATACAATTTTAGTTTAAGAATTACTGAACAATATATTTTGGTAGAAGAAACAAATGAAACATTCCTAAAACTTATAGTATCTTACTATTTATTAAGTCCTTACTTTGTGCAAGATTCTTGACCTTCAATGATCTAAGCTTATAGGTATAATAAATCTATAAAGACCAAAATAAAACTTGATAGTGAAATTGGAGGAAAATTCAGTGGATTTTTTTTTTTTTAAATTTATAAAGACCATTACATAGCAGTTTCATCTTTAAACCAACAATGGCAGAACTCATTCCTGTTAGAGTCTGGAAGCATTCATTCAGGTCACGTTGCTTTCAGGATCATTTGAGATCCTTCTGTTTGAATAGTCTTGGTCTGTGTTAAAGTCTTTAGTCTCCCTCTGTGTACATTAGAGGGATGCTTAGCAACCTTGTGGTTGCAATATTTCTGAAACTCTTGGGTCACTTTCAGTGAATATCAATTCAAGCAGTATTAGTCTTGAGAAGGTTTTTACAGCTTTGCATTTAGAACAAGACTAACACACGCCTTCATGGGCTCAGGGAAGTCATTTCAATGCCATCTCTCTCATATTTCTTCCTGCAAACTCTAGAATCCTGGGGCAAAGGTAAGCAGCCCTAAAGTGTCACCCTGGAATGTCCTACACTTCTAAGGGCCTGGCACTCTCTTCTTTTTGGAGCATCCTTGGAGATGTTTTAGCCAGCCCTTTCAGCTGATTCGGTGGGTCAAGAATCCAGCCGTTTATGCAGGGACATGCTTGACCACTGCCAGTTCTGACTTGACCACTTCAGAATATAATAAACAAAAGGAGCTTAGGGAAAAGAGTCAGTACCAAAATTGTGTTTAAATTTTAGAGGAAGTAAAGCAGAAAAATTGCAACATAGTAGCCAAAGAGAGACTAAAAAAAATGGAGAGTGGGTTGTTTTTTTACTTACAGAGTAGATGGAAAAAGAAAAAGTTATGATGTGTTAGGCCAGCTGTTAACTAAGACCCAGATGCTTCTAGATCTTCATTTAAATGTGTGCTAAGGGGAAAGGAGGGTTGTAGAGGAGTAGAAGCAGCAGGAGGGAATCTAAGGAGCAGGGAGTCAGTCCAGATCAGCCATGACCTTGGTGCGACCTTGGATAAACCACTTCCTTGATGGAGTTTTCCTCGTCAATACAATGAGAATGTTCTACCAAATGACCCTAGAAGATCAATTCAGCGTTTATATTAGAATATTCATTCCTAACCTTTAGATGAGCCTCAGAGGTGAGCTGTGAATATCTGTTTAGTGAGATTATTCCTCATAATAATCTAGTTGGCTCGTTAACATAGGCCTAAAAAAACAGATTTTCAAAAACAGCTCTCCATGGTGTTTCAGTATAGAATTATACTCTTGACCTTAAGTATTTCCTAATTGAATGTTTGTGTAGATATACAGTAAGATAGTATAATACATTTTTACCTTCCAGAATGTAATAGTTTCAATTACTTGCCATATGTCTAATGTTTTATAAGGTAAAGGACACTTACTTACCTTGCAAATGTCATTTACCTTTCCACCAAATGCCACTGAATTTTTAATAATGGGAAATAAAGAAATGTGTTCCTTTTTTTAACGTAGAGATTTTAGGATAAACAGCAAATGACCAAGTAAAAAAAATTGAATTGTGATAAGAGTATATGTGAGGCATAGGAAATCATTTTTATGAAACCCAGAATGGATTAACTGTTCATTTGCAATATGCTAATATTATGTAAGACACATCCAAATAGTGCTGGAGCAAAAAGGTATGCATTATGATTTAATTCAAAAAGTCCAGATGAACAAAATGCATGGAGTATATGTTCAGCTTACACATTAGTGCAGCATTCTTTCCTTCAGTGCTTTCAAGAATGGTGGCCGCAGCTATGGAAATGTGCTATAGTTGCTTCATAACATTCCCTCTTAAAAAGCTGTTGTCTCTGGAGTGTTCATGCTGTGTTGTTAATAACAGTAGGATCTTAAAGGCAGCTATTACCTCCGCTCTATAAATCACAATTGTTTTTAATCAAAGAACATTAAAGTAAGCTTGTCGTCACTGAGGGATTATTCAGTTTAAAAGGCACAACCATACCCAGTTTTAGGGGAAACACATGTAGGTACTTGGAGGACTCTGCTTTTTTGTAGGTAGAGATTTGGATCATGAGTCATGTTGGGGGCAAGTAACTCCACGAGCAAAAGCAAAAGAGAATGATTCTACATTTATAGAAGGAGGAGAATACACAATCTGGGGTGATATATGTCTCACCACTGCACTTCTGAGAGTGGGCTTTACAAAGTCCAATCCTGAAACCAGAATTCCTGGGAGCATGTATCAAATAGAGAATTCTGGAGAGGGAAGTATTATGACCATATTATCAATTCTACCTTTGGAGAGTTACAGTAGTTGCTAAACTTTGCAACTGTCTTTCTTTAAATCCCAAAATATGTATTTCACAAACCCTAATATGGTAGTAAAGTGCATTTGTAGTGTCTATTAATTGTGCAAACACTTAAAGCCAAAAATCTATCCTGAGTTCAGAAACTCTTTAAAAAAGACATCTTAAATCAAAGTAGTATTTGCATACTCAAATACTGTAAGCTAGTGTGTGAGATATATGTGTGAAACATGACTGATTTTTCCCTGAGCAATTCTGGTGCTTTTATGGATTTGCAGGTATTGGGGATGCATGGCCCTTGAATTTCCTAAGCCCTGGTTCCCATATCTCCTGCACTGAAATAGGCATGACGGATGGGTTCTTATTTTCCATATGCTATGCAATATTAGGCATAGCAAACAGTGCATGGTTGCTGTAGGTTAGTCATTCTAAAAACAGTTAATAATTAAATCAGTAACTAAAGTAGATATTTAAAGACTTCAGTATTTTGGGCTGTGCACAATTTCTGGCTAAGTGACTGTAATTTGACCCCTTTTCTCTGACTGAGGAAGACACCTAACAATGTAGCACAGTGAAACAGATGCATTTTTTAGCATCTTGAATCTGTCATAATTTCGAGGTTAATCCTGTAGTCTGTCATTTTCTAGCTTTGATAAAAGACTTGAAACCTCTCTCACAATTGCAGCTACATCGCATTTGAAAGCCACTAATAAATAATTGACTTGCTTCTGAAAATGCAGGCATCCACACATTCAGATCCATGGGGCCTGGACCAAGTTGCACCCCAAAGTTTCTACCCCTTCCACGCACCTGATGACATTCTCTTAAGCAAAATATAGATCTGACTCTTTTTAACTACATGGATAAAACTCTAATATTCAGCCAAGACTGAAAAGATTCATTTACATCCGACTGACCTGAGTTAAGCACATTGGCATGAACTGCAAAGATATGCTCATTGATCAGTTATTGCTCAGAGGGCATTTAGGAAAAGACATATGCTCATGTAGCAGCAGTTCAATTCTCAGCATGCCGCCATAATTACACGCTTCAATGTGTGAGCTTAATGACAAGAGAAAGAAAACCAGAACTGCCTCAGAAAGCAAGATGCTACTGGTTCCACGATCCACACTTTCCAAGTGCTAAACTTTTGATCATTCTTAGAAGGAGATGATGCCTTTCCATAATATGCTCATAAACGGGATCCCTATATCATATCCTAAGAGAGTCTTCATTTACTGAACATCTATTTTTATTTATTTTCAGGGCATATTTCACAAAGTGTTTTTGCCTCTTTAATTGTGAGGGCCTGGATTCTAGGTTGATAGGTGACTGGATAACTCTGCCATTTCCACGGAAACAGTAATCAAGAGGCTATCAAAGGAAGGGGCTGGGGAATTAAACTATGAGATAGGTAGGGTTTGCCATGGGTAACACAGTTCCCTCCTCACAATTCCCGGTGTTGGTTCACTTCATATGTGATGCTGAAAACCTTATTTCTCAAAAACATTCAGTTTTCCTAAGCCTCGAGGTCTTGCATTTTTTGCTTCATAAATATCTTAGTAAAGCAAGTGAAATCCATTCATTTTTTTTCTTACTGAGGTAGATTTACCATCAAGCTCATTAAAGCTTAGCTTCAAATTCTCTCACTTACAAACCTCTATCCAAAACCTCATATCGAATTTTTATTCATAATTGCGTATTAATTGCTTGTAAGGAATGTTTCAGTTCCCACAAAACTAGAGTCAGATGTCATTTACACAGTTTAGCATGCTAGCTCTTCCAAAGGTGCTGCCTTTGCATGGGGACCAAAGCCTAAAGTTACAGAGGAGTCTTCTGTGCTACTGTGTCTTCTTCTCTGTGCCAAGGCCAGACTTCTTATATTTGTATAAAATTAACAAAGGATATTGACAACCCTAATGACAAGAATAGTTAGATTTTATTAACCATTTAATGAATGCTGAGATCTTTGCTAAACTGTGGCTTTTACTAAAATTTTAAGTAAGCTTACGGCAGGTGGTAACTGAAAGTCAGATATAAATTAGAATGTAAAGAAGAATTCAAGTTTAGAAGGTAGTTCTCAGATTCAGAGTATGTAAGAGCATAGATTTTTTTTAAAAAAGGATACTGGAGAAAAATAGTCACTATTTTGAGCCAAATGAAAAAAAATCTTTTTAAATGACTAACAGAACTTCATTTTATTCTATAAAGCCCTATGTTTCAGGACAAAGCTAAATCAAAGAGTCACAGAACCTTCGAAGTCATTGACCCACCAATGTCAGTTTCTCATCTATTTGCAAAAAATCCTCCTAACCAACTTAAGGGAGAGACTATCTAGCTTCTGCAGCTTTGTTGTAAACCTCTTCATCGTTTTCAGCCCGAATCTGTCTCATTGGAGTAGGGGGTCAACAGACTACAGCCCTTGTGCCAAACGCTGCTTTGCTTCTTATTTTTGTATGACTTGCCAGCTAAGAATAGATTTTACATTATTAAGTTGCTTTAAAAAAGAAGTGTAGCATTTCATAAGGACAATTATAGGAATTCATTTTTTGTGTCTATAAATACGTTTTATTGGGTCACAACCATGGTCATTATTTACATATTGACTAAGGCTGTTTTTGTGCTGTGATAGCAGAAACGAGGAGTTTCAAGAGACAGTATGGCCCACAAAACCTAAATATCTGTTGTCTAACCCTATATAGAAGTTTGCTGATTACTCAAGAACCACACAAAATAAATTTCTTTTTCTTTTTACAGAATGGTAAATATTTTACACTCTTCACTCTCTGTCTCTTTTTCTCTCTCTTTTTAAATTGGGGATCATCTCTACTTTGCCTCCACGCTTTTTCTTAATTAGGATAATTATACATTCACATGCAGTTGTAAAAAATAATATGAGCTATTGTGTCTAAATTTCACCCAGTTTCTCCAAATGATAGCATCTTGTAAAACTATAGCAGGACATCTGAGTTAAGTTGCATACAGGGACCTACAATCTTAAAAAAAAAATAGAAATTATTGAGGAAGTTTTAAAAAAGATAGAAAATATAACTCTGGCAACCTCATAAAATCATATGGATAACTATATTGTGTCAAAGCAACATGGAAAAGTAATGCAATAATCAAAAACAATAGCCAAACTAAAACGTACATCTAATGTGGTAAAAGGTGGAATGCAAGCAATTTGATTCAATAATCAAGTATAAAAAAATTATTAATCTACCCAGAATTCCAAAGGAATAATGTAGACAGTAAAAAAAAGAAAGAGGGAAAGAGAAACAGAGAAAGTCCAGGTAGGTAGAAAGAGCTACAGAGAACCAAAGGACCAGGAATGAGGAAAGGGGAGGAAGGGAAGAGAGGAAGAAAGAGAGAAGGAAGAGGAGAGAAGAAGGAGAAGGAAAAGAGGAGGAAAAGGAGGAAAAAGAAAAAGAGGCAAAGAAGGAAGAGGAGGAAGAGTGGAGGAAGGAGAAAAGAAAAGATGGAAGAAAGGGAGGGAGGGACGGTCTTGTGTTAATGTGGAGAACAGGTAACGGGCAACCGCTTCGGGTCCCCTCTCACTGTGGGAGCTTCTCTGTCCTCTCAATAAATCCTGTTTTCTCACTTAAAAAAAAAAAACCAAAACAACAGAGAACACAGATCCAACATAGAAATTACTCTTTTCAAATAATAAACCAGGACAAATAAAACATAGACAACTGAAGTATTTTACAGAAGGAAACTTCCTTGTGCTGAATCAAAGCATGTCTCTACATATTAAATGTGTTCGTGATTAATAATGTCTCAAGTAATAATAGAATAACAATGATGGCAATAATAAAAGGCCTACTCCTACATACATACCAGTAACTTTAAAAAATATTTATGACAGATTACTCCAAAAGAGTCTAGGTACGAAGCATAAAACAGGTCCATAAAAAGAAGCAAAGTCAGGATAAGACCAGAAACTTGAAAGTAAAATGTGGTGACATTATCATTGTGAATGAATTCTGCCATTTACTTACAAAAACACATGATCCATGTGTGTTTTCTAGAGAAAAAAAAAAACTTAGATGTATGTACTGAGTGACAGAAAAATAATTCAAAAGAAAAAGAAAAAAAATCCAAAATAAAAAATTATATGATAAAAGGGCTGTGTGAACTAGACCCGTATTACTTTAGTTTTTTCCATTTTGTTTTGTTTTGGTGACCTGTGTGCCTTACTAGGACTACAATTGTATAATTTAGGAAGTTTTACATAAGACTAACCCTTTTCTGGGGTTTAGTCTGAGGATACTCCCAGGAAGGATTACAAAATAGAGTCATTGACTTCTGCTCCCGTCTCCTCTTCCTTCCCCTTCCCCATCCCCTTTTTCTACTTCTTCTCCTTCTCCTCTTCCTCCTCCTCCTCCTTCTTCACAATTCTTGTAAGGATTGGAGACAAGTCCTGTTTAGGAATAACTTCAAGAACAGGTTTTGTGAGGGGCTTTTTAAAAAACTTTTATGATAAAAGATGTGGGGTACAATTCATTGTTAGGTATACAAACGTTGATTATGCAGGTTGCCTTGTTGATGAGGTGTGCCCCTCCCTCCCCTAATCCCTTTCTTATAGTATTATAATTGTTCAAGGTCCCCTTATGAGTGAAAACATATGGTACTCTGTTCTTTGTTTCTGTGATAGATCACTGAATATGATCGACTCTAAATCCATCCAAGTTGCCACAAAGTCCATATGTTTGTCCTTCTTTATGGCTGCATAATATTCCATTGTGTATATGTACCACATTTTTTTATCCATTCCAGCTTCGATGGGCAACATGGTTGGTTCCATGTTTTTGCTATTGTGAATAGAGCTGCAACAAACATACGTGTGCTGGTATCTTTTTTATAGACTGATTTGAGTTCCTCTGGGTATATGCCCAATAGGGAAATTGCTGGGTCCTATGGAAATTGCTGGGTCCTATGGGTCAATTTCTCATTCTTTCAGAAATCACCACACTGTTTTTTAGAGAGGTTGTACAAGTTTGCATTCCCACCAGCAGTGTAGAAGTGTTCCTTTTTCTCTACATCCTAGTCAGCACCTGTTGTTGTTTCTTTTATTAATGATGACCATTCTTACAGGGGGTAGGTGATATCTCAATGTGGGGTTGTTTTTTGAGTTGGAGTCTCACTCTGCCACCCAGGCTGGAGTGCAGTGGCAAGCTCACGGCCACCCCAGCATCAACCTGCTGGGCTCTGGCGGTCCTTTGGCTTTCCAAGTAGCCAGAGCTACAGGTACGCACTACCACGCCTACCTAGCTAGTTCTGTGATTTATTGTAGAGATGAGGCCTGGCCAAGGTGCCCAGCCTGTTCTCGAACCTGTAGACTCAGGCAATCCCTCCTGCCTTGGCTTCCCAAAGTGAAGAACAGTTTTTATATTTTATTTTCACATTGAAAACCAATCAGATTTTCTTCCTCTTCAAAAAGCGTTTTTACACAAAATTAAATGAAGGTGGCAGTGAGTTGCACTTTTTTTTCCCCAAATGAGTAAAGGGTTAAAAACGACTCTATTTCTAGCATTTTATTTATTTAGCCCTAAGAATTTCCAGCAACCAGAGTCTTTGTATTCTTGGTCATATTTTTTCTATCTTGTCATTCACTTCAGCTCAATTGCATTGACATTTTAAAGTTTTTATTTTTCAATACTTGTAGATTTACAGAAAACCTACAAAGTAGCAGAGTTTCTGCAAGTACCTTACTCTACCTTTATTATCTTACTTAACTCTGGTACAATGATCAGAATAAAGAATTAGCATTTTTACTTAACTAAATTACACCCATTATTCATACTTTACCAGTTGTCCCACTATTTTTTTATTTCATTTCAGGACCAGATTCTGACTTTCACATTTTATTGATTTATTTACTTATTTTCACATTTTCTGGAACTTTTGAAGAGTATTGGTAATATATTGTTCTTAACTCCAGCAGTTAACTGCAAGGTCAACTAGAATGAATACAGAAAAATAGGTGTCTTGTTTTTGAAAAATATGAAAGGGAGATCCATCTAGTGGACAAAATATTGTATCACACAATAATCCAGTGCTACTCTATCTTTGTGTATGTATCTAGAAATGCCTAAGTATATGCACATATAATTTAAAATGTCCACAAAATATTGCCTTCTTCAAATTTTCTCCTGAAAAAAAAAACAATTTTGTAATCTCATATTTGCTATCTTCTAAAATCAAGCACACATCCAGAAAATACTAAAGCTTGTTTCGAAAATATTATTTCAACTCATAAATATTCAAATCCAGAATTTTCTTATCTATGTGTGTTCCTCGTGTCTTCCAGGTTATGGATATTCAGTTTTGGAAATTAGATGGAATTAAAGGAACCCTGGAAGTTTATGTATACTTTGAGACCTTTGCGTCACTCTGTGGCAAATGTACTCTCCCTGCCTTGGCTCATGTCAAATAGCCAAGGAAAACCACCAGAATATGGCGACCTGCTTTTGTTCCAGATAACTAGCTTTCTGACGAAAATGGGACCAGCTCCTTAATGTGCTTGGTGGGTGACTTGGGTTTCTCTGTTAAAAGTGGCAAGAGATCGAGTTCATAGTTCTCCTAAGTATGGAAGCTGGATGAGAGCCAGAATGCATTTTCTTTCAAATAGAGTAGATTTTGGTGAATGAACGGTGAACCAGAGGAGGGCACCTTTAACTCCAAAAACACTAGACTCAATTTAACATTCAGAAAAGTTTTCAATAGGTGCAGTACCTGAACTGTGGACTAAGGGGAAAAAAAGTCACGGAGCACAAAGGAAGCAAATGGAATTGGAAGTCATTCAAGTCCAAATAAGATGAGAAAAAAAGAATTTTGTAAATCGATAGAATTTCCCCTTCGGCTAAACTCTAAAGTGCACCTTCTAGCTTCATTTACATCTGTATTTACCAAAAGTAGTTTTCTTTCATGAAAAATAATTTTTTTGCCTTTCAGTGAAATCTTCAAAATGTAAACTGCTAGATATCTGTAGGCTCTTCTAGAAGGCACAGCTGGAAAAACAAGATATTCAAACCCTCAAATGGTTTGGGTTTATTTCAAGGTTTTGTTCTTGGCCTTATTATGCAAGGACCAAAAAGTTGCCCTTGGCTTCTTAATTGGGGAATGACATCTTAAAACTTTAAAATACCTAAGTGTTTCCTTGGGGTATATTACGTGTAGGCCTTATTCATTTTACCAACATTTAATATTTAGTAACTTTAACAAAGGTCTGGAAATATGCACATTGCTGAATATTAATAATGAGTATTTTTTTTTTAATGAAAGTGAAAAACTTCCAAGCCTGGAAATTACTTACAATCATATCTTTAGACAAATAATTTTGTCTGAAAGTAGATACTTTTCAGTTTAATATTTCTCTATATACATACAATTATTGTTCCTATATATTTGAGATTTTTCATTATGCCAAGATAGTATAAAAAGAATGTTTATGCATAAACATTCACATGGTAATAATTTTAAAAATTATATTATCCTCTGGAACCATGGGAACCAAACCTGCAGTGAGAGAAGACACGCTCAATTATTCTTGCAAATTAAGATGAGTAGCTGAACCCAAGGCGAACCCTGGCACAACTGGACAACAGAATTACCAGCAATTAAGCTTTCTGGTTGTCTACAAGCAGACAAGCAAAATCTATGGTTGGTGTAGTCCCATGTATGTCTGTCTTCTTAGCTAGCTTCTTGATTTGGTCTCTTAAAACATCATAGACAAAAGAAGCACAATTAATCTTTTCTTGAGAATCAGAACATATGCTTACCTTAAAATATCTCCCTGCTCCATCTCCCATGCTAGCTTATTACTATTACTTCTGCAATGTGTACAACATTAACATGTAAAAAGCAACTGTTGTGAATTTACTACTATGGTATTAAAACTTCTACATGAATGGCAAATAACTGCTAAGTGGACCTTTCCTGGAAACATATTTCGGTGGATTCAGGAGGAAATAGGTGAACTAAAATAAAGAGAGAGCACATGTTGATGAAATAATGGAAAAGATGTAATGTCTAAAGACTAACATCCCCCACTTTGCAATTTGTCTTACAGTAGCCTTGGTAGAAAATTAGTAGTTTGGGATTCTGTCCCTGTTTCTGTCTCATATACCAGTGGTGGCATGAAAGAGGACAGTATAGTAAATACATCCATTATATTTCCTTTTCTTTTTCCCACCTCGATATACTCTTTCCCTTCCTCCCTACTCCAGCAGATAGACTATTATGTTTATTATTTCCAGGAGGGAAGTATCAAAACAGAAACACACTGACAATAACCACAACAATTAAAACAACAGCAACAAAAATAATAGCCTGTGTTTCATTGTGGCTTTGGTTTTTAGATAATGCCTTGAGGAAATGAAGAATATTTGAGATACAGATAGAAATAGATGAAAGGATAATAATTCCCTTTCCCACTCACCTGGAGGGAAGGTGGATGAAGAAGACATTATGAGGACAGAGAAGTTAGGAAGAGAGTGGAGACTGGATAGAGGGAGATGGTGAACCTCAGGCCTCTGCTTAGAGTCCTGGGAAGTTGACCTTTAGGCCCAGAAGTCACAGACATCATGGTTGCAATGCCTGTGGCCCTAACATGTCATGGGAATATCATCTTAACAGCAAATAAGCAACCCACTTGAAGAGGGTTTCAGGATTAGGAATCTCAGGGCCACCCTGTATGGTCTGTTAACTAAGGACCACACGGAGCAATGCAGGGATATAAGGGTCAAAGGTGGGGTTTCCTACCCTTAAGCACTTGGAATTACTTAGGTCCCAGAATTGAAAGCCAGAAGCAGGACGCCTAAGTTAACTTAGGTAAATGTTCTGCTACAGTGGCAAAATAAGAGCTGAAAATATCAACTAGTGTCACAGATAAGTAAATTATGCTTCTTGCACACCATGTTCTTGCACACTTACTGAGAATGTTTATGTATAAACATTCACATGGTAATAATTTTTAAAACGACATTATCCTCTGTAATCATGTAAATCAAATCTGGCAGCTATTGACACACACATGTAGAGAACACCTTGCCATAAGGAAAGGCTTCACACTACTTGCAAAGGTGGTGACATTTAAGCAAAGCGTGAAAAATGAATAGGAATGTACCAGGTGAACAATGGGAGAGGTGCATTGCAGGAAAGGGAGCGAGTGTGCAAAAGTACAGAAGGATAAGAGAGAAACTTATGCTTGGTTAAGATCAGGAGATGACTCATAGGCATCTAATAATTGGTAGCCAGAAAGTCATGGCAGTGGAAAAGTAGATATAGATGGAACATCAAAGTCCTTATCAAGAAATTTTGGGTTTGTCCCATAGTTGAAAATGATCGATCAAAATATTTTAAACAGGGCATGGCATGAGCATATCTAAATTTTATAAGGATAATTTGGGCACCAGATATAGGATTCTTTGAAAGGTGGTAACAGTGGGTCAGATAGACCCCTCGGGAAGCCCGGGAGAAATCATTAAGGATTAAAACGTGGGAGAGGAGGTAGAAAGCAGGTTTAGATTGATTTGGTATGCACAACTGATGGGATTTGGGTGAGCTATGAGGGAAAGGCTGTTGATAGCTTCCAGTTTCTGAATGGAATGTTGGTATCATTAATCAAACAAGATAAGGACTGTGAGGAGAAGCTATGTAGGGATGACCAGTTGACTATTAGAAGGAGGTATTTGGGTCTCCCTAGAGATTTCTGGACTAAAAGTAGACTAGGAAAATTCTACAACCTCAAACTCATAACCCTGGTTTGGGTAAATGTATACAGACCTTCCAGTATTTTCAGTCTTCCTCATACCTTGCTTTCTGTCATCTTCCTTTTTCAACCTTGGATCAAACAACAAAACTCGATAACTTCAGTGCTGCTGGGATTTGACATCATCTGTGACTCTGGCACAATTCCTTGACTCTTGCCTCAGAATGATTTGAAATGACCTCATCCTGCTTGGTGGTAGCAAATAGGTCATGAAACATTCCAGCAAAACAGGACAATAACAGAGTAGGAGGACATGTATTTCCACATACTGTGAATGGAAAATCACTTTGCCAATAGACCAAGCTGGCGTTCACGTATCCACTGAGCAACCGAGCAGGTGGCAGCTATGCAGAAGCTACAAACAAGTTATCCATTACCTTTCTGATATGCCCATGGCTCCACTTTTTTTTTTAAGAAATGAGATCTTACTATGTTGCCCAGGTTGGTCTTGAACTCCTGCGCACAAGCATTCCTCCCGCCTTGGCCTTCCCAAGTTCTGGGATCACAAGCATGAGCCAACAATCCTAGCAACATGTTCCAATTCTTAAAATAATGAATAAGAGATATTCAGTGACTTCTTCATTCCAGGCTCTTATTTTAAGTCTTACTCATATTAATGTAATTCTTGCCTCAACTCTATGACTGTTACTACTATGGTCCCCATTCTACTGATGAAGACGCAGAAATGGATCAATGCCATGCAGAGATGTGGATTCAAACCCAAGCAGTCTAACCCCAGATTCTTTGCTTTTATTCAATATGCAATCTCCATTCGTATTAGTTTCTTAGTGCTGCTGTAACTAATGATCAGAAACTTGATGGCTTTCAACAACGCAAATTTAGTATCCTACAGCTCTGGAGGTCAGAAGCATAAAGGGGTTTCACCGGCTAAAAGCAAGGGCTGCATTCCTTCTGGCGGTTCTGGGGAGGAATCTCTTCCTTGCCTTCTTCAGTTTCTAGAGACAACTTGCATTTCTTGTCTTGTAGCCTCTTCATCTTTGAAGTCAGTAGTGTACAATCTTCAAATCTCTCTCCAGCTCTGCTCCATCACCACACCAACTTCTCTGACTCTGATCCTCTAGAATCTCTCTTATAAGGACATTCATGATTAAATTGGGGTCCACTCAAATAATTAAGAATAGTCTCCCAGGTCAAGATCCTTAACTAAATCATGTTTGCAAAAATGCTTTTGCTACATCAGGTAACACATTGCCAGGTTTCAGGGATTCAGGTGTGCACATCTTTGGGGAACTATTATTCTGCTTTACTACTCTTGGTATTTTCATAGACAATGGAGATCTCTTCCCCCCTGGAAAATCTCAGTGTAAGTCTCCTACTTTTTCTGTAATTATATCTCCCACCTACAAACCTGCCTTATACACAAGCATAAAAACACTTGCTCACTTATATAGCATACTTTTTTAGTGTGGAAAAAGATATTTGCATTAAACACATGAAACAACATTGATGATGAGATCTGGTATCCTATGATGGCCAAGACCTATACTCTTGCCTGGATACCCACAGAGCATCAGAAAATTCCATCGGCAACTGTGTTGAAAACCAACTTTTTCAATTACTTATCTGAAGGTATTTATCATACCAGATCCCTGGCAGATGCTTTGGTTTATTTATTTATTTTGCACTATTCTGCTTTTCAAAGAGTTTAAAGTGATTAATTTCTGCTGAAGCTGGGACAGAATTAAAATTTTTAGGGTTTTGTTTTTGTTTTTGTGCTAATATATTTTCACCAAACAAGTACGAAAATATCAAATAAGTAATGACTTGGGGTAGTCTAAATTTTCTTCCAGAATCTTTATGCTTGAATCAAGGGTAAAATGATTTGTCAGGAATCATGCCATAATCCTTTCAGGTAGCGCAAAGTTCTAGTATCTACTCATAGAATTATTGGTAAGAGAACAAGGTCATGGATTCCATGACCTTTTGTTTCATGATAGCATGTACTTAGCTGCCATTTGCTTTAATTAATCTCTTATATAACTGCATTTCTGGATGAAACATAGCATAGCATAACACATTTAAATGAAATTGATAAATCACAGATGTTTTGATAAGTATTGTTTTAAATATTACCTGTATTTGGGAATATTTATAAAGATTCAAGTGCTAGATCTTTTCATTTTTTTTTCCATATGAACAGGGTGAGACAAATTTACCTTTGAGCTATTGGTTTGGTTGGTTATGGCTCTCTTTGACTCTCTTTGAGTGGGTTCAGTACTGAGCTTTAGTTTGATCAGCCTATAGGATTTTCATGTACATATTACTTATATCCTCCAGAAACCAGTGGAAACAATCTCTGCTTCTTTTTTTGCTCTTAGTACTATAAGGGGAAAAAAATGGTGAGTTTTTATAAATGAATATATCTTGGTCATGTCCATTTATCTGGCAAATTGGTACAATTCCATGCTATTTTTAACTCACCTTCCTAGAACCTACTTGTCTATTTTGAAACATTTAGAAAAAATTTTCTTGTTTTGTGAATTGACAATTCTTGTACATATTCATTTGCTAAATACATGGAAAAACAAAATGTCAGTGTTCTACACTCATGGGGAAAACAGGTAGGGCTTGGTAACTAAAAGAAGCCAAATTCCTAGACTTCCACTTGATATAAAACAGTTGGGAAAGAGACAAAGCATGCTCTCTTTTTCTGAACTGCCTAGATTTAAAGGTGTGTCTTAAATTCCAGTTAAAATATATATATATATATTAAGTTACTTTGAAAAATAAGAATGTACAGGAACTGTGTTGACTGGATGATGTCTGGATCTAGAGAATAAGCAAGTTGTTGACTATTAAGATTGGCACCGATAGTTCTCTTAGTTCTTGCTCTACTTCTAGGAGGCAACACATTCTAACAGCTAGAAATATAGCATATTTGTTTAAGCTGAAAGGGTGGCGGAGGGATTCCTGACCTGTTATAAACTGTCTTACCTAACTTGCCCAAATTCCGATGTGTGAGCAGGAAAGATGGTGAGCATTGCAGATGAATGCACATAGGATCAGATTCTCATTAAATGCTTGTTGACTGGGCTGCTAGCTGGAGGAAGAACTGGCATTGAAAATGTGGACTGAGAAAAAAGACTTGGAGAAAATTAGTTAGAGAAGAAATGCAGGGGGCTGTGGAAAGTATGTTGCTTAGAGCAGAATGAAGCCTCACGCGGATCCAGATTTGTGTTCTAAGTGGGAGGAAGAACAGGAATAAGTTGTGAGATATTTTCCCCCCCACAGGAAGAATTTCTCATTGCAAAACTGGCTCACAACTGGCACTGAAAGAAAAGAACCGGACTTAAGCAACAAGAGACCTGGAAGTTTTTTTTTTCTTTCCAGCATCTGTTGTTTTTCCAGTTATTGATGAGAGACCTGGATTTTAACAAATTTGGAAACAGTCGAGTTGGAACCTGGAGCACATTTCTTCACCAGCGTTGTGCTTAGCTCTTTCTTTTGACAATTCTGCCTGTTGGTTCATTTCCCTAGAAGAGCACTTCGAGCCCTCAGGTTGTCTGTTTCTCTGAGAATAAGTCACTGGTACTGCAAATCTCTGGGCATCAGATTCTTCATCGCCAAAATAAAAAAGTTGAAATTGATGTGGTCTAAAGTGATTCACTAATGGTTTGATGGGAAAGTGAATAAATACAAATGAATCTGGTAAGCTTATATAATCAATTAGCCACATAAGGTGTGTTCTTCCAGTCATTCGTTCTTCAAATATTAATTAAGTGCCTATTATATTATAGATATTTTAGTTGCAGTGGGGACATATTCATGAACCATAAACAAAGAGCTCCTCTCGTTAACTATAAGAATCAAAGTCTTTTCTATTATATTACTATGTTTTGGGAAGGTCTCTGAGAAGCATTTCGATTGTTTCTTCTTATGCAGACAGTCAGATCTCAGATACCAGACTCATCTTGAAGAGCTACTTTAATGATTTTGAGCCAGGTAACCAAAACCAGTAAATGTAGTAGTAATTTAGAAGTATGGACCTGTTAAAATCATTTATATGCTTTTCCCCAAAGAAACTCTGGACTAGAAAAAACTGGGACCATACATTCTCCTTACCTGTGATTCTCCAGTATGCGGCTGTGGATTTTGCTAGTTTATTTACAAGAAAGGTGTGTCTTCATGTGACTTGTAAAAGTCTTTTTACAGAACTAGCCAAAGTAGCCAGTGCATACAAGCTGGAACTTAGTTCTATTTTAAAATAAAATTAGAGTTTGCTTTGTGTAACAATGCACCAAAGTCACCCAGGTACAGTCACACTGGCAAATACTCCTGGACTAGTATAACATGATAAAAATAATAGCATACAAATGTGGATTATTTGAAAAGATATGCCTGGTGACTACAGACATGTCTGGTTTCTTTACCCTTTCCTTCAAGATTTGTAAGCATAGCTTTACTTGTCATTCTGTGCTTAGTACAATTACAGCTTTCTGGAATTGTCTTGTATCACGAAGAGTTGACTTTGCTCTGCTATCCTCATTTAGCATAACCCAGGAGGGAATTTCAAAGTTCCGCTCATTACTTTTTTGGCTCATCAAAGAACTTATAAGTAATAATAAAATTCCTAAGCCAAAAAGCCCAGCCTGCAGAAGAAGTCAACTTCAGGAGTGGTGTGACATTCAGTGTTGAAGTTTTTACAGTCCACAAGTAAAATGCCCAACACCCTGTGGTGAACAGTGTGGGTATATTTTTACAGTAAACAGTGTGGCTATATTCTGAAGCTGTTTTCATACTGGATCTTGTCAAGTTCCTCCCTCCAAGTCTCTAGAAAGATGCTTTTAAGAAAAACATCTTACATAGAATACATTATAATCAATTACATTTTCATTAAAACCAATTCAATAGACATATTAAGTAACAAATTCTGAACGTAAATTTGACTACAATCTTTGTGTACAGACCCAGAATACTGAAAATCATGAATGGCTTCTTATAGGAGCTGGATAAAGATTTTCTTTACATTAGTCCATAGCAACTTGATTTATCAACATTGCAAGGATCGGTCAAAATATTTTCATTAAAGTGTTTAGCCATACGATCTTGGGAGAGTTAAGGGTACAAGTAAATAATACATCCTGACATAATCATTACTGTAACTATCATTTGTAGAACTTATCCAATATGACAGATTCTATGAAAAGTTCCTTATTCAATCATTAATCTACTATTAACCCATTTGACTTATAAATGTTTATTCAATCACCGACTCAACAAAGAAGACTTCCTCTGTGCAAGACACAGTGATACTGCGAATACAGAAAGAGCCACACAAGACACCTTATGGAGCTTACAGTTCTGGAGTTAAATACCCCTTTCTGTTGAACTCTCATAACAACTGTGTGAGGCAGATAATTATCAATATCCATATCTGTAAACAGGGGACCTGGATCTTCCAGAAGGTAAGTCATTCTCCAAGGATACCTGGATAGTTGGCTGAACCTCTGGATTTGAAGTCAGCTTGGTAGGACTAAAGCTTACTATCCTTATTGTCTCCAGTTCCTTAAATCTTATTATGTGAAGTAGCATGAAAATGAAAATAGGAGTGCTAGCCGGGCTCGGTGTCTCAGCCTGTAATCCCGCGCCTTTGGGAGGCTGAGGTGAGTGGATTGCCTGAGCCCGTGGGTTCGAGACCCGCCTGGGCAGCGAGACCTCCTCTCTACAATAAATCAAAAAATCAGCTGGGCGTGGTAGCACATGCCTGTAATTCCAGTTACTCGGAAGGCTGAGGCGGAAGGATCGCCGGAGCCCAGCAGGTCGAGGCTGCGGTGGCCGGGAGCGGCCACTGCACTCCAGTCTGGGCGACAGAGTGAGACTCCAACTCAAAAAAAAAAAAGAAAAGAAAAGAAAATAGGAGTGCTTTATTTATGGTTAGCCTGAAGAAAAGTGGGGATCTGAAATGTCTTGGATAAATATTGACAGTGAAAAATTAATAGCCATTTCATTCTTGATTATACAGAGGCTGGGCCAGAAAATGCAAAAGTTTTAAAACCAATGGCAATCGGGGATCTAAGTTATTGATAAGCTAAAATGGATGTCCCCCTCCCTAAAATAAATTTATTTTCAAATAAAATTTAAAGTAAACATTAATTTGCCACTATACAAATTTTCTAAATAAAATTGAAAAGATATAAGCAATCTTTTGATTGTTCAGTCTATTCAAGGATGGTCTCTAAATTAGAAACATGTGAATGCCTAAATTTTTTTAAATTTTATTTTGGTTTCTTGACATTGGTCTTTTTGATGAAGTTTTGAAATTTTAGGAACTATATTTTTAAAATTTCTCTATTATTTCAAAACATTGTCATATAACTTATGAAACTATGAAAATGTATTGTAGCTGAAAAGGAAAAAAAATCAGCTATATTTCATGGAAAGAGGAATGACTTGGAAAATAACATATACAAACACCGCATTTTTAGGAAAATTGAGTCCATCTGCAGCACTGTTTTCCGAAAGACAGAAACCAAACCATCGTTTCTGGATATAAATTAAATGCAGAAGAGGAAAATATTCTCTATTATACCCCATTTCTCTTTATGGTTTATATAAAACTAATTTTAAAATCTTTTTATTTTATTATAATTGCTTACTGACATTAAATAGAAGCATATTTTGTGCTTCAAGTGTTGTTGATAGTTTTAAAAATAACTCTTATATAGTGCATATTCATGTAATTGATTTTTGGAAACCATACTTTATGACCTGATGCTAGACTTGTAATGCAAGTGTGTCTTCTCTTAAAAAAAAAAAAAAAAAAAGTATCATGAAATATAACGGAAGGCTATGCTACACTGTGATAAAAAATAATCCCCAAGTCTAAGAAACAGCGAAAATTTTTACTCATGTTATTTGTCCATCATGGTGCACTGCTTCACTTCAGTCCATCCATCTATTCACCACAAGAGAGGGAGGAAGACGGAAGGAACGGGCATTGCAGTATCTTACATTGACAAAGGCATATGTCACGCCTACTCAAGCCACTTGACCATGCCTTACTGTGGACTGGTATAGGCCAGGGAGGTAGAGAACAAGGATATGTCTGAACAGCCCTAATGGCTGCTATAGAAGAACTCTTTGCAATCCTTTCACTCATGCTCATTTTACAGATGTGAAAACATTTCTAGCAAAGGAAAAAGTTTGCTCAAAACTCAGCCTGTAATCCCGCGCCTTTGGGAGGCTGAGGTGAGTGGATTGCCTGAGCCCACGGGTTCAAGACCTGCCTCGGCAACTTGGTGAGACCTCGTCTCTACAATAAATCAAAAATTAGCCAGACATGGTAGCGCGCACCTGTAGTTCCAGCTACTCGGAAGACTGAGGCGGAAGGATCACC
>NW_007234087.1:478338-487627 GCF_000164805.1 Carlito syrichta | reverse complement strand
AGCGAGACTCCAACTCAAAAAAAAAAAAAAAAAAATCATATGTCCAATTAATTAAAAACAGTGGTCATAACCAAGAGTTCCTTTATTCATTCATTCTAAAGATTTTTATTTGAATGGATTTTATGTGTCGTTTAAATAAAATGGTTAGGATTTTAGAATGAAAAGGGAAGAGGAACCTCAGAAGTAGAAGGTGGAGACATGTTATCAAGTGCAAACAAGATGAGCTGACAACACAGGAAGCAGTAGCACCTATATATAGTCAGGGGAAAAATTTTCACAGAAGAGGTGACTTCAGAATAACATCTTGGAGGAAAAAGGAATGTACGGGGGGAAAAAAGAAGCAAAAAAAAAAAAAAAAAGGTAAGCAGAAGAGAGCCAGAAGAGAAGCATGAAATAGCAGGGTGTTTCCACCGAGCCACAGAGAGTTTAGTATGGATGGATAGTAAGGTATAAAAAAGGATCTGGTCAGCTAGGAAGTAAGGAGGGCTCAATTATCAGGGAAATGTTAGGAGTTTGAATGTATTGGTGATCTACTGGTAGGGAGAGGGGTCTTCTCACTTCCCATCCAGCATTAGAAGTATAATACTGACGGTTTTGTACGAATGGATCAGAAGGTACCAGTAAGATCTGGTCAGCTGGAAAGTAAGAAGGACTCCAATATGAGGAAAATATTAGGAGTTTGAATATATATGATGATCTACTGTTAGGGAGAGGAGTCCTCTCATTTCCAATCTGTCATTATAAACAGCTGGTTTAGCGCAGACAGATCATAAAGTACCAGTGAAGGTCTGGTCAGCCAGACGGTAAAAAGGGCCCTAAATCTGAGGGAAATGTTAGGAGTCTGATGTATTCAGTAATCTACTGGTAGGGAGGAGGGTCTTCTGATTTCCAATCCAACATAAATTCAAAACTCCGGATAACGACCAAATAAAGTATGTAAATTCACGACCAGTTCTTTCCAAGAAAGAAATGTATTTCAGAGGCTATGTTCTGGGGTCACTCGCCTGTGTTTGGGGCAAGAGAGGTGAGGCACAATCCATCCTCTGTGACTAAATTTCCTGGTGTTTCACAGTCTGGAGAGTTCATCAGTGATTCAGAAGGTCAGCAAGGGTGGGGTCAGATTCACAATCTCCAAACAAGCTTCAGAGAGTGTGCAGGGACACCCCCGAGTTGATGCCCCAGGATTCACGGGCCATACTGCATTCCAGAACCGGAGGAAAGCTCTGTATGCACTTCATATGCACTTGGGAGATGTCCCTCTCCCAACTGCTGCTCACTTGATGACAAAAGCGGGGAAGGGCTTGATTTTTCCTGGGCGGGACCTGAACCCAGCTGGATTAAAGAATTCCGGAGCACATTTAAAGGAGGCTCTCCGCCTTTCACCTTGTATTCCACCCAACCCCCAAGCTGGGAGGGTATCTGGATGATTTTCTTGACAAACAGGAAATAAGCATGCAGAAAAATGTTAATTGTCAGAGAAGCAGAAAAACTGGTTCAAAATATAGTCACAGTGAAACTGACTCTCCTTGGAGTTCAATATTCAGAAAAGTGCTGCTCGGGGCTTTATTTTCTTTCAGACCAAAACGTTGTTAACGGCAGGCAATTCTGTGCAGTTGACGATATATTACTAACAAGTGTGGCTGAAACTTTAAAAAACAAACGAACAAAATCAAACCCGAAAGAAAGTTTTCTGCAGCCGCCCAAGCACGCTGGACTTCAACACACTTTTAACTCTGGCCACATGCAAAGCGTGTTGCTTAGAAACCCACGGCCAAGAGGTTGCCCAGCAACTGAAGATCCCACCAGCTGCCCCGGGGAAGAAACTGATGTTAGTGACCACAGCATTAAAAATGTATAAAAATAGAAGTCATCTGTAGAGGATCAGAAAAGTAACTTAAGGCAGCCTAGACAAGTTAGCTTTTGTTTGATGTTTAAGAAACTAGATACAGTCTGAAGCCCTGACTTCACTGTTTGCGTTCGAGATGGAATTCATAGAGTTTATGAGGGTTGCAACCATGTGCCACGGCTTCCTGCCTCTCTGGTCAGAAACTGTTCACTCTCGACATTAACTTTTAATAGCCAAGTTCGTGCTATGTTTAAGTATGTTTTATTGGTCTTAAACATAATCTCATAATCCTATACTGTAGTCTGTATGGTATTAAACTTCCCTGGGTTTTCGTATTAGGGATAACTGTGACCCAGATGTCATCATTATAGATGATGGATCATACAGAGTGAGACCACCTTTTAGCCAGCATCTTGTGGTAGTCCCTCTGTGTCACAGTGGTCAGCCCAGTCCACGTGTCACAGTTCAGAAAACTTTCTAGAATGCAAATCTGATCTTTTCACTCTGCTGTTTGTTTGTTTTTTTAGATGCAGACTTATTATGTTTTTACTATGTTTCACCAGTAAAAACATAATAAAATCTAAACTCTTTAGGATGCATACAAAATGCTACTATTGCCTCCCAATAATTTATTCTATGTTCACTGTCCTCTGGACATGCAATGCCCTTTCAAATTGCCATGTATTATTTCAGGCTGTTCTGTAGTGCTGGAATGTTCCCTCCCCTTCTCTTTATATAAGTGCCTACCACACTTAAAAGTCCAGCGAAAATATTATTCCTTCCTTAATTCCCCCAGAAAAACATAGTTACTATTACCACAAGCCCCAAGTCTTGGGTCTGGCCCAGAGGAGGAGTTTAATAAATTTTGTTAACTTGTGAGTGAGACGGCTTCTCCATTGCATATTTGTCTTTCAGATGTAAGTCATCTTCTGGTCATAACTCCAACTTCATTATATCCGAGGTGCAGACCTGAAATGGCCGTAGTTAAAGAAACATAACCTGGCATCACTATATCAGATCACATCTTCTCATTGACTAATGACTATATTTTGAAGTCATGATCCTTCTAAAGAAACTATGACCTACCCGCAAACTGATGAAAATAGCACATTTTAGAAAATAAATGTCTTCAAGGAGCATTCTGGTTTCATCCAGGTACTTTATCATTTAAGCCAATAGTCTATAGTTATTTATATGTTATGTTAATAAGCATAGATGAAAAATTCATTTTTATTTATGAAGAATTTAGAGCATGTGATTATCTGGGAATTCTGACTTCATTTGAAGTGAGAATTCTGGGTCTTTGTATCTCCCTGGTTTACCCCCCATTCTGCATCCATTAGACATTCTCATAAAACCATCTAAGATTTCTTCACAGAATTATACGAATAAAATATTAATTAATTAATTACTTGGCATTGGTTTTTCTTTTAAAGTGAAAACTGCATAAATATAGTGTCCTGGATCAGGTATCTTGCTTAACAGTTTATCCTTAGGGATTGATCAGAAACCTGAAACATACTAATCTATTAACAAATGTTTATAGAAGGCACGAAAATGAGAATTGGATGCCTAACACACATTTTCATTTTTAAAAATATTAAGCACAGAGTTGTAGAATAAAGGATCTTGTGAATACTTACTTTAATAAAAATGATGTAACAGAAACAATACCACCCTCTCAAACATCATTTATCGATTTTTCCAGAAAGAAGTTTTCAGGTATTTATTATTTATGAAGAACCACATTTATATTAAAGAGTGGCCAACATAGAGATGCCATTGAGATCTCCGTAAACAGCCTCTTGTGAGACTATCATCAGTTTTGCAGACCATGAAGATTTCCAAAGTTTATTTTGTGACAAAATATCTGCCAATCAAAGCACTGACAGTTTTGTTTTTTTAGATGCAGACATGCACAATTGATCAGTGAGGAAATATGAACCTTTACAAATCTCCATGGTGCGGAGGATAAATAAATGTTTAAGCAAAAGGAAAAGTAACAGTTACATCCACAATACAACTTCAAAGAAAAGATTAGGTTTTTGCGTACTAAGAGAATGATGTGTTAGACAACGAGGACTGAGGGGTGGAGACTGAGCAAAGAAGACAGAACAGGAAGGGACTGGAGATGGAGAGAGGGAAAGGGAGAAGAGAAAAAGGAGATATGAGAGAGAGAGAGAGAAGAGAGAGAGAGAGAGAGAGAGAGGAGAGAGAGAGAGAGAGAGAGAGAGAGAGAGAGAGAGAGAGAGAGAGAGAGAGATACTACTACGCCTGATTTGAATTGAGTAGTTATACACTAAGCCTGATGGAATTCTTATGGAAGTGTTGATGAATCTTTCATCAAACTGAAAAAAAGAGAAAGAAAATATGGTAGAAGTGGCAGGGTGACATTCAACACATAAGAAAAAATATTAACATATTTGTAATTTGAGAGCACTGAGGTTCTATGTACTTTGCAAAAACCAATGCTAATGCTCTCAGCAGAATAAGAAATATTTGCTCTGATTCTCTCTTCAAAATCAAGGAAGCATTTTCTAGAGGAATCATGTACTTTCGATAACTTAATCTCATGACTAAAGAGCAGTAATATGTAGGGAATGGGTAGATGTGAACAGTATCAGAAATACATGCTGCCCTGTGTTATTCACTGACCCTATGAAATTTAATAGCTTTCTTGATGTACATTTTGAAAACTTAAAGAAGAAAGAAAGAAAAAGAAAGATATAGGGGCAGCTTATTAATAGGAAAATTGACAAGGGAGATTAGAGTTCAACAGGAAAGTAAAAACACAAACATTTATTGTTTTTCTTTCATGTTAACAAAGACATATTCTTCATATTTTTCTGACATGAAATGATAATAATGATAACCAGTGAATGTTTTGACTGCCTACCCTCTACCCATGCTTTCCTTACACTATCCATTTAGTGTTTGTAAACACTCTAAGAGGCTGGTGTTATTATTTTGGTGAGCTTTCAAGTGACCACACTGAGGACCAGAATGGTTATAATCAACCCAAGGTTATACAGCTAATACACAGAAGTGGGATTTGAACTCAAGTCTGTCTGACTCAAGAGCCTGTTTTTTGTTTGTTTCTTTTGTTTTGTTTTTAGTGACAGCGTCTAGCTCAGTCTCCCATGCTGGAGTGATCATAGCTCTCCGCAGCCTCCACCTTCTGGGCTCAAGCAATCCTCCTGCTTCAGCCTCCTGAGTAGCTGGGACTACAAGCATGTGCCAATACACCTGGCTAATTAATTTCATTTTTTGTAGAGACAGAGTCTCTCTGTGTTCCCAGGCTGGTCTTGAATGCCTGACCTCAAGCGATTTTCCTGCCTCAGCCTCCCAAAGGGTTGGCATCACAGGTATGACACTGTGCATGGTCGAGGGGCTGCACTTTTAACTCTGTTATTGTCACCATATCAGAGAAAGGAGGGCCACGATGTCAGGGAAGAGATGCGAAGATGGTGAGAAGTGAGAGAGCTAAGTCATAGGAAACTAGAGCTAAGTCAAGAGCGAGAACGTGAATGACTCAGTGGGATGTAGCCACTTCAAACTTGTGTTTAAGACCCATTGCTTGGTGAAAGTTATGAAAGAACAGAAGTTTACTTTGCATGAAACCTGAGGAGTCCCTTTTCCCTTGAAGGAAGATTGTAAAGCATGATTAAATGCACAACACCTTGAAGATTCATCATTCTTGACATGATAGACCTTGAAATTTCTTCCTTACCATCTTTGAAGCAGATATTTAAACTCTGCACAAGAATCACTTAATCCATTTCTGTGCCCAAATGCCTTGTGAATAGAACTCAGAAATTATTTTAAGTCATCTAACAATTCAATTTAAAGAGAGGAAAATAAGAATTAATACTTATAAAAGAGATTCAAAGTACTAAGCAGTTCACATTTTATGTGGTGACAGTCAAAAGTCTGGGTGGTTTGTTAATATTGGAAGTTATCGTTATGCCAGATGCGGTGATTCAAGCCTGTGATCTCAGTACTTTGGGTGACTGAGGCGACAGGACTGCCTGAGTCCAGGGGTTCGAGACCAGCCTGGGCAACTTGGTGAGACCTTGTCTCTACAATAAATCAAAAAAATATCCAGGCATGGTAGTGTGTACCTGTAGTTCCTGCTACTTGGAGGGCTAAGGCGGGAGGATCACCTAAGCCAGGCAGGTTGGGGCTGCAGTGACCATGAGCAACGTGCCACTGCACTCTAGCCTGAGCAACAGAGTGAGACTCTGACTCAAAAAAGAAAAGAAAGTTACTGTTGAAATAAAATTGCAAGTATAGTGCAAATCCTTATAAATCCTCAAAGAAAACTTGATATTTTTCCACTGGAGAGGTATCCATTACATTGCTCTAAGGACATGACAACTACATCGAGATTTTTTTCAATGTCATGGAAAGTTCTTAAACAGTTAACTCATGGACAGTTAGACCTAGCATTGTAACATACACAGATAGTGATACTCTAACACATTAATGTCAATTCAGAGCCAACACAGTGGTTAAAAGGCCTGAAGTCCCTTAGGAAGTGTCAGAAATACATTTATAGTTTTACAGATCCAAGGCTGCATTTTGCATTAGGATTTCTGGACTACCATAGTTAAAATATATCCAAAGCCCTTGATGACAAAAGTCTCTGTTGATTCTATAACCACTGAGGGTATGCTCAATAGCTTAGGCAGTGCTAGATGAGGTGGTATTTTATAGTGGTTAGGAGTGCAGGCATTAAATCCTTTATACCTCAAGGCATAAATCAGAGTTGCCATGTGACAGTTACGTGACTCCGGGCAAGTTCTTTAATCTGTCTCTCAGTTTTTCCATGTGTCCAAAGTACATTTTCATACAACCTGCTCATTTGGTTTAAAGGATAAAATAGTCAGTAGACAATACTTGGTGACATAGGTGATTCATAGACTGTGCTCAGTGAAGATCAACCATGATTGTTTCAGTAAGAATTACAGATAGGGTTGCCAGATTTAGACAATAAAAATAAAAGATTCTCAGTTAAACTTGAATTTCAGATAAACCGCTCATAAATTTTACTGTGAATATGTTCTATGTTATACTGAGAGCATACACTGAAAATTATTTGTAGCTGAAATTTTATCTGGCAATCTCAGTCACGATGTTGTAAGCACACAACAGTTTTTGTTTGAATATGTCAATGACACTATGAACTGAAATTTTTAAAATATCCTCATATCGATATATTTAACTATGTAAATCTTCCTGCTTCTACAGACCTTCTATGGAAGAGTATTTCTATTCAACAATAACCAGAAAGCATACATCTATTCAGCTAATAACAAAGGAACTACTAGGTGACTATGTTTGTTGGTGACAGTACTGAATCAAGGCAAATAAATTAGCAACACAGAGTGATGAAGGTCTAAATTACAAATCAATATGAAACTAAAAATTGATATAGCTATGTGTGACAAATGAAAGATACAAATATAAAATTACCATTTAATATGTACATTGGAAAAGAAATAGGTAAAACATGCTATAAAGCCATATAATAAAATGTTTGGACCTGCACAGAGAGGACAGAAAAGGTTTTGCTGAGAACATCATGGCAGACTTGAGATCCAAAGACTAAGAAGTAGTTAATTGGGAAAATAAAGAAAAGAATTGTGCTCTAGGCAGAGCAAATAGCAGGCACACACATCCTGTGGTGCAAGAGAGCATTCAAGGTATTTGGTGGAACCAAAAGAGCATAGCTGTGGCTAGAATGTAGAGAAGGAAGAGAACAGAAATGCAAAATGAGGTGGAAAAAGTAGGGAAGGTCATACTCATCTAGGTTCTTCCAGATTTTAGTATTTTTCCTAAGTGTCCACCAAAATAATTTAAGTAGGGTAGACAAGGGATGATGAATATGTGTTTCAAAAGGTCATTTTGGCTGTTATGTCCAGAGTGGCTTGAAGGGTCTATGGTAACTCAGTGAAGTTCGTAGAATGAATTTCTTGGAAAGAATAGAATTTAAGATATGTCTCAGAAGATTTAAAATGAGAGAAAGAAGCAGGATGCTCAGGAGATAGAAATAGCTGGTGCAGGTCCTGAAATAAGAAGTCTATTTGTGCAACTGTAAGAGTGCTCATTCAAGGGAGTGATGGCACATGGTTTCAGTGGTGGAAGTGGTTGAGAGGGGAATTCAGAAACCAGCAAGGTCCTTGTTCCCAAGGGTGAGATGGTCAGATTCACCCTGGAGATGATGAGTAATGAGTTGCTGAAGGTGGTTAGTAGAAACACCGTACAAGGAATTTTTTTTAGATGAAAAGATATAGCTTATTTCAAAGTAAATTAGAGACAGAAAGAGAAGGGAAAGGGAAGATTCACCTCCCCAAGGTGGGGAAGAGGCCAAAGCCATGAAACGTGGTGACAGCTATAGCTCAAAGAGCACATGGCCATAGTAGGGTATAGCAAGGCAAGGCCCTATTTTTTAAAAAATAAAACTGATCTGGTATCACAAATATGTAATCTAGACTAGGGGATTATAGATTCAAAACTAATTAAACATCTACTATTGTCCAATTAGTTTAGGGAGGTACAGGTGTTATGTACAGACTGAGTTTTGGAGAAGATGGTAGAAGGAAGAAGATACAGTGGGAAAAAAAATGAAGGAGCAAAGAAGAGGTTGGAAAAGAAAAAAATTCATCATTATAACAAGTTGAAGGAAATAAAGAATGAGTTCAAAGAAGTGGGTTTCAGATGTTATACGATGTTAAGAAGGGTAGAAAGAAGGAGTTTCTGAGGTCTGCCTGTCAGCTTTGCTAGGTTATGGGAAGCGGGTAACAAACTCAAAGCCTCCGTTTCATGCAAGGACAAAGGCTTGTTTCTTATGTGTTTTGTGTTTAGGCTGTGGATTGGCTGTAGCTCTGTTCCATGTGTCGCCTTCATTCTTAGACCCAGGCTTAGGGAGCAACCCTACTGGGACATATGTTTCTCTTAGTACCACCTAACCCCAGTAAGAATGGCCATGATTAATAAAACAAACAAGAACAGATGCTGGCGAGGATGCTGAGAAAAAAGAATGCTTCTCCACTGCTGATGGGAATGCAAACTAGTGCAACCTCTCTGGAAGACAGCGTGGTGGTTTCAGAAAGAACTAGAAATTGACCTTTCATATGACCCAGCAATTTCCCTATTGGGCACATACCCAGAGGACCTCAAATCATTCTACAAAAAGATACCTGCATGCGTATGTTTGTTGCAGCTCTATTCACAATAGCAAAAACATGAAACCAACCATGTTGCCCATCGAAGCTGGAATGGATTTTAAAAATGTGGTACATATACGCAATGGAATATTATGCAGCCATAAAGAAGACCACATATATGAACTTCGCAGCAGCTTGGATGAATTTAGAGTCGATTATACTCAGTGATCTATCACAGAAACAAAAAACAGAGTACCATATGTTCTCACTCATA
>NW_007234087.1:451046-478193 GCF_000164805.1 Carlito syrichta | reverse complement strand
AACGTTTGTATACCTAACCCTGAATTGTACCCCACATCTTTATAATAAAAAAAAGAAAAAAGCATGAGAAAGAATCATGCATTGATTTTGTTGTTGTTGTTGTTTCTTTTAATAGGCTTTATTCTTTAAAGCAGTTTTAGGATCATAGCAAAATTGAGAGGAAACTACAGAGATTTCCCACATACCTCCTGTCCCCACACATGCATCCTCCAACAGAGTGGTAGCTTTCTTACAACCGAGGAACCTACACTGAAGAACCTACACCTACAACATTATCACCTAATGTCCATAGTTTCCATGAACTCTAGTTCACAAAGTTCACTTTTGGTGTACATTCCATGGTTTGGATAAATGTATTTACCATTATAGTATTCCACACAGTATTTTCACTGTCCTAAAAATTCTCTGTGCTGTGTGCATTAATCCTTTGTCCCTATTTTGTCCCCTAGATCCTGGCAACCACTGATCTTTTCCTGTCTTCATAGACAGAAAAAGTCTGTCTGTTTTTTCCAGAATGTCATAGAGTTCGGATCAGACTGTATGCAGTGTTTTCAGGCTGGCTTCATTTACTTAGTAATATGCATTTAAGCTATCTCCATGTCTTTTTTGACTTTATAGCTCAAATCTTTTTTGTGAGGAGTGATGTTTTATTGCCTGGATGTACCACAGATTATTTCTTCATTCACCTAGAGAAGGACAGTATGGTTGCTTCCAGATTTTGGCAATTAAGAATAACGCTGCCATAAACATCTATGTGCAGTTTTTGTATGGATATAAGCTTTCAGTTCTTTTGGGTAAATACCAAAGAACAGGATTGCTAGATCATATGGTTAGAATAAGTATAATTTTGTAAAATAATTGCCAAACTGTTTTCCAAAGTGGTTGTACCATTTTTTATTCTAACCTATGATGAATGAGAGCTCCTGTTACTCTGGATCTTTGCCAGCATTTGGTGTTGTCAATGTTTTGGATTTTGGTCATTCTACTAGGGTTGTAGTGGTTTCTCGTTGTTGTTTTAATTTGCATTTTCTCTGATGTGGAGACTCTATATTCTTACCTATCACCTTTTGGCATACGTCTGTTAAGATTTTTGACCCATTTTTAAGCCAAATTATTTTTTAAATTGAGTTTTAAGAGTCCTTTTAATATTTTTGACAATAGTATTTTGTCAGAAAGTTCTACTTTGTGAAAGACACTGTCAAGAAAACAAGTTGGCCGGGCTAGGTGGCTCAGCCTGTAATCCCAGCATTTTGGGAGGCCAAGGCAAATGAATTGCCCAAGCCTGCAAGTTCAAAGTCAGCCCAGGCAACTTGGCAAGACCTCATCTCTACAATAAATTAAAAAAAATAACCGGTGTAGTAGTACACCTGTAGTAGCTACTTGGAAGGTTGAGGCAGAAGGATCACTTGAGCCCAAGCAGGTCAAGGCTGCGGTAGCTGTGAGTGTGCCACTGCACTCCAGCCTGGGTGATGGAGTGAGACTCTGACTCAAAAAAAGAAAACAAGACAAGCCACAGACTGGTAGAAAATATCGACAAGAGACACATGCATTTTTTTCTTAAAGATTTTATTCTAAATCTGCTCGAGCTGCACTGGTTTTTGCTCCCATCTCGTTGGCTAAAGCAAGTTACAGGGAGAACCCTGATATCAAAGGGAGAGAAGCATATGATCCTCTTGTAGGGAGGGACAGTAATTAAAATTAAATATATACAAGCATTCAGACTCAGCAATCCCACTACTCTATATGTCACAAAAGAAAGAAGGCACAGAGCTACACAAAATCCATATGCTAATGTTTACAGCTTTATTCATGGTCTTCAAGAATGGAAACAACCCAAATGTATATCACCAACTGAACGGAAAAACAAAGTGTGGTACATTCATATAATGCAATAATATTCCGCAATAAAAATCAGCAAATGATTAATGAAATATGGAGCAACATGGACGAGTATCAAAGGCATTTTGCTAAGTGAAAGAAGCTGGACTAAAATTGTTACATAACTTGCTATTCCATTTGTGTTTCATTCTGAAAGGGACAAAATTATAGAAAGAAAATAGAACAATGGCTGATGGGGACTGACGGTGTGGGAGGACATTGACTAAAAGTGGGAATGAGGGAATTTGGGGGGAAAGTTGGAAATATCTTATATCTTGACTGTGATGGTAGTTATACAACTATAAATGTTTGCCAAAACGTATAAAACTACTCCCAAATTTACTGTATGAAAATTACAACTCAATATGGATGAGTTTATAATAGAAAATTATATTTACTTTCATAAATAATTCATACTTAAATTATTTAATACACATTAAAAAATTTTTTTAAAAAAGGAATGCTACACCAACAAATTGGAAAGCCTTGAAAGAAAGAATAAATTCCTAAACACATACAACCTACCAAGGTTGAACTTAAAGAAACAGAAAACCTGAACAGACCAATAATGAGTAATAAGATTGAAGCAGTAAAAAAGTTTCCCATCAGTTAGGCTCCATGTCTTAGCCTGTAATCCCAGCACACTGGGAGGCTAAGACAAGTGGATTGCCTGAGTCCGTGAGTTCGAGACCGACCCAGTCAACTTGGTAAGACCTTGTCTCTACAATAAATCAAAAATTAGCCAGATGTGGTGGTGCGCACCTATAGTTCAAACTACTTGGAAGGCTGAGGTGGAAGGATAGCCTGAGCACAGCAGGTCGAGGCTGTGATGGACGGGAGTGTGCCATTGCACTCCAGTCTGGGTAACAGAGTGAGACTCCAACTCAAAAAAAAAAAAAGTTTCCCATGAAAAAAAAGCCAGGACCTGACAGCTTCACCACAAAATTCCATCAAACATTAAAAAGAAAAAAAAATCATCCCAATTTTACTTAAACTATTGTAAAAATTGGAGAGAAATGAATACTTTTAAACACATTCTATGAGACCAGAATTGCTCTGATATCAAAACCAAACAAGGACATAAAAAAAGAAAACTACAGGCCGATATTGTCGATGAACATAGATACAAAATTCCTCAACAATATGTTGTTAAACCAAATTCAACAACACTTTAAAAGATCATTCACCACAGTCAAGTGTGATTCATTTCAGGGATACAAGAATGCTTTAACATACCCAAATCAATAAACATAATACATCACAGTAAGAGACTAACAAAACAAAAGCTGTATGATCATTTCAATAGATGATGAAAAATCATTTGATAAAATTCAATAACCTTTTATGGTTAAAAAAAACTCCCAACAAATTGCATGTAGAAAAAAACATGCCACAAAATGATAAAGCCTATATATGGGGCACCCTCCCATGGAATTTATTTATTTTAAAATGTGTATTTATTCTTACTTGTTTAAACTTCAGTCACCTTCAAAATACTTTTTGTCTGATGTGGTACATTTATTGATACTCTTTTTCCACTGTTCAAAATAGTTTTGGGATGCCTTTTGGGATGCTTCTGCCACTTTTTGTTTCACATCTTCCACATCAGCAATGCTTCCCTTTGAGGGCTTTTTTATCCAGGGAAACAAACAAACAAAAAGTCTCTGGGGTTGAGATTGGATGAATAGGGAGGGTGGAGCCTGGGGATCATGCAGTTGTTGGCCAAAAATTGCTGAACACTCAGGGTGGTGTGGCCTAAATCACCCATCAATAAATGGGCAAACGTGTTGAAAGAATCTCCAAAACAAATGCACTGAAGCTGAATGCAGCCTCTCACAACAATGCTAGCTGTACACGGAGGCTGATGGGTTCCTAGAACATTTACCTAGTGGGAGAAGAAAGATAATTCTGTTTATTTTGAGTCCCCTCTCATGTGACACATTCATAGCCAACATCATACTGAATGGGGAAAAACTGACAGTCATTCTCTAAGATCTAGAATAAGACATGGATGCTCACTTTCATTACTTTTATTCAACATAGTTCTGAAAGTTTAAGCTACAGTGATCAGACAAGAGAGGAAAAATAAAGGCATCAAATTGGGAAGGAGGAAGTCAAATTTTCCTTGCTTGCAGATGATATGATTTCATATTTAGAAAAGATAAAGACTCCACCAAAAAATGTTTACAATTGAAAAATGGTTCAATAAAATTGCAGGAGGCAAAACCAGCGTAAACAAAATCAGTGGTGTTTCATTAGCTAACAGTATTCAATCTGAAAAAGAAATCGAAAAAACATATATAGAAATTCAATGTAATCCCTATCAAATTACCAATGACATTCTTCACAGAAAAATAAAAAAAAATCCTAAACTTTGTATGTAACCACAAAAGACTCTGAATGGCTTGAACAAACCTGAGTAAAAACCAACCAACCAACAAACAAATAACACACAAAAGAAGAAAAGAAAACTGTAATATGGGAGAAAACATTTGCAAACCATCCCTCTAACAAGGGATTTAAAACCCGAATATATATAATACTCAAACAACTCAATAGCAAAACAAAAACCAAAACGCCAAAAAACAAAAAAGGGAAAATAAAACCAAAAAACAATTACTTAAAAACTGGCAAAAGGCCTGAATAAACATTTCTCAAAAATGAACATACAACCGGGCTCGGTGGCTCAGCCTGTCATCCCGCGCCTTTGGGAGGCTGAGGTGAGTGGATGGCCTGAGCCCGCGGGTTCGAGACCCGCCTGGGCAGCGAGACCTCATCTCTACCATCAATCAAAAAATCAGCCGGGCTGGTAGCGCATGCCTGTCATTCCGGCTACTGGGAAGGCTGAGGCGGGAGGATCGCCGGAGCCCAGCGGGTCGAGGCTGCGGTGGCCGGGAGCGGCCACTGCACTCCAGTCTGGGCGACAGAGTGAGACTCTGACTCAAAAAAAAAAAAAAAATGAACACACAAATGGCCAGCAGCTATATCAATAAAATGATCAACATCAGTAATTATCAGGAACACACAAATCAAAACCACCATGAGATATCATGTCACTCCAGTTAAAATGACTATTGTCCAAGAGGCAAAAATTAACGGATGCTGGCAAGGATGAGGAGCGAGGAGACTCTTGGACACTCTTCATAAGAATGCAAAGCAGCACAGCCACGCCACTTTAGAGACAACAGAGAGAGTCCTCAAACAACGAAAAATCGCCCTACCAAATGATCCAGCAACTCCGTGCCGGGTATATATCCCAGAGAAAGAAAATCAGTGTAACAAAGAGAGCATGTACTCCCGTGTTTACTGCAGTGTTAGTCACAATAGCCAAGATATGGGATCAACCCAAGTGTGCCTCAGTGAATGACTGGATAAGGAAAATGTGGCATATAGACACAACGGAATACTATTTAGTCATAAGATAAGAAATCCTGTCTTTTGCAGCAGCATTGGTAGAACTGAAGGGCATTGCGTTAAGTGAAATTAGCCAGGCACAGAAAGACAAATATTGCATGTTCTCTCCTATGTGAGAGCTAAAAAGTGGATTTTGCAGAAGTAGAAAGTAGAATGAGATTACAAGAGGCTGGGACATGTGGAGAAGTGTGGGGATGCGGAGAAGTTGGTTAATGGGTACAAATAACAGAAAAAGAAGGAATGCTTTCTAGCCTTCAATAGTATAGTCAGGAGATTATAGTCCACAATAATTTATTGTGTATTTTTAAATAGCTAGAAGAGAATTATAATGTTTCCAACACAAAAACATAAATATTTGAGCTGATGAATAATCCAATTACTCTGATTAATTTTATCGTTATACATTGCATCCATGTATCAAAATATCACCTGTACCCTCCAGATAAATATAATTATTATGTATTCAATTAAAAAGAAGTGGAAATAAATAATAGATACTTACAAATATGTAACCAAGCTAACAGAGACCCAGCAAAGCTTTCATTTGTATATAGTTTTAGGGTATAGTAATTCATGAATCAAAATACAACTTCTAATACCTACCACTTAGATGCGAATTTTTCCAATTAAGATACTTAAATTTTTACTTTTAAAGAAATAATCCATAGCATGTAATGTCTGTTATAAATTTTATGGCCTGTGTGTTTCACAAAAGTGGGCTGCAGTAAATAATTGTAAGATGCTTTTGAGTCATTTTCATTCTCTAAGGAATACTGCATAATCTAAATAAAACATGCTACACTTTAATGAGAATAATATTTTAATTTGGTAATTTAACAAAACTGTGTTCTAGCAGTTTATAAATTATATAAACATATGCAAATTCTACTGACATGCATTATTCAAGAACAAATAATTGTCCAGAAAGATGAGTGGAGAATAAAGAATGAAATATAATTTCTCTCTCTCTCTCTCTCTCTCTCTCTCACTTTTTCTTTCACTTCAGGATATCAGAGTAAATGCAGGAAAAAGAAAAGAGACTACTTATTTATGAGGGGGATCCCCCAAAACCTGGAATTTGTTTCTAAAAAATTATGTATTTATTCTTGTTAAAACTTCAGTTACCTTTAAAGTACTCTCTGTTTGATACAATACACCTATCAAGATGCTTTTTCCACTGCTCAAAACAGTTTTTGAACTTGTCGATTTGGATGCCTATTAACGTTTCTGCTGTTTTTTGTTTCACCTCCTCCACATCAGCAAAATGTTCCCCTTTGAGGATTTTTTTCATCTAGGGAAACAAACAAACAAAAATGTTGCTTGGGATGAGATCAGATGAATAAGGAGGGTGAGACCTGGGGGTCATGCTGTTTTTGGCTAAAAACTGCTGAACACTGAGTGCAGTATGGACAGGTGTGCTCATAAATCATCCTTCATAAAATGTGCAAATGCCTTGAAAGAATCTCCAAACAACACAACTCCTTACAATGCTAGCTGACACACTGATGTTGATGGGTTCCTAGAACACTAAGCCTGACTACAAGGGGTCTGCCTTCCAAAAAATAATTCCATTCTGGGGGCTCCCCCCTCATATTTTCAATAATGATCCAGTAAAAATAAAAATAAACATTAACAAACAGTATGGGGGACAATAGTTCAAATCTTTGTTTCTGTCCAAAATAGCCTTGCTTAATTGAAGACATTCAGCTGAAGAACTGGAGAATTAAGACAAATATCAAGATTAATGTGCAACTAAGTATTTTAAAATAAAACAAAATAATAACACATCACATCAATTGCTTATTTGGCATTTTCTGGGAAGAAGAGGTGGTTAAATTTATCAAGGACTATTATGAATTAGTACTTGTACTACTATGTATGAAACAATTTTTTTTTTTGAGTTGGGGTCTCACTCTGACTCTCAGGAAAATCAGAGTAGGGTGGCAAGATCATGACTCACTACAACCTTAACCTCCTGGGCTCGGGTGATCCTCCCATCTCAGCCTCCCAAGTTATTGGGACTGTAGGTGCACACCACCCCACTAGGCTAATTTTTTTGTTGTTGTTGAGATGAAGTCTGACTATGTTGCCCAGGCTGTTAGTCATTCTTGTGTGGTCTGAACTACTCTGGATCTTTTAACATAGAAAGTTTATTCTTAGTAGCTCCTTGGGATCTCTGAGAGAGTAGAGCAATACTGCAGCTCAATATTGGGATGGAGTGGAATGGTACACTCATGGGTACTGCAACCCATACCTGCTAGGCTCAGGAGATCCACCTCAGTCTTCTAAGTAGGTGGAAAAACAGCTCTGAATCTGTTGATCGCTAAGGACTCTGAACTGTCAGAGGGGCTGCATTTTACACTGTGACTTTATCTTGATTCAGTAGTTTTGTGTGGTGTTTAAAGCCATTTGTTGGGAAGGATATGGTCCTGTTTGAAAGCTGACTTGAAAACAGATTCTCTATTGGTACAATATTATGACCTTTCTGCATTCTAAGGTTTGGTTGTTTTTGCCCTAGAGAATTCATATTGAAGTTTACTCTCTAATACAATATTAAGAGGTAACACCTTTAGAGGAGGTGATTAGGTTATGAGGGTTCTTTGCCTGTGAATGGGGTTATGGCTCTTTTTATTTTATTATTGTTATTATTATTTGAATTGCAGTCTCACTCTGTTGCCAGGCTCTGGGGTGCAGTGGCACACTCATAGCCACCACACCCTCGACCTGCTGGGTTCAGGCAATCCTTCTGCCTCAGCTTTCCAAGTAGCTGGAACTACAAACACATGCAACCATGCCGGGCTAGTTTTTGTGATTTATTGTAGGGATGAGGTCTCACCAAGTTGCCCAGGTTGGTCTCAAACCCCCAGGCTCAGGCAATCTTCTCGCCTCCCAAAGTGCTGGGATTATGGCTAAGCCACTGTGCCCAACCTGGGGTTAAGGTTCTCACAAAAGAACCTTCACACAGTACTTCCCTCAGGTTAATGCAGCAACAAAGTGGCATCTTGGAGCAGAAAGTGACCCTCAACAGACACTGAACTTCCAGCCCCTTGACCTTGGACTGCCCAGCCTCTAGAACTAAAAATAAATTTCTGTTCTTCTTTTTTTCTTTTTAGTCCAAGTCTCACTCTGTTACCCAGGATGGAGTGCAGTGGCAAACTTAGGGCTACAGCAGTCCTTACCTGCTGGGCTCATGTGATCCTTACAGTCTTTCAAGTAGCTGGAAATACTGGTACACACCACAATACCCAGTTGTTATTATTATTATTTAAATTTATTGTAGAGCTGAGGTCTCAACAAGTTGGCTAGGCTGGTCTCAAACCCCTGGGCTCAGGCAATTCTCTCGCCTCCCCCTTCCAAAGTGCTTGAATTGCAGGCATGAGCCACCGCACCTAGCCTGTTCTTTTAAAATTACTCAGGTGCCTGTATCCTGGTACAGCAGCACAAATGGGTTAAGACATTGTCTAACAATTAAACATTCTTTAGGCATCATGAATAAGGAACATTGCCAACCACTTTATGCCTAATAACATGTGTTTTACATAGGTATTTTAGACTTTTATTTCTTATTTTTACTTCCTAAATCAAAAGCCCTTTGAAAACCAGGTGGCTTGATTAAAAAAAAAAATTAGAATCATCAAAAATGTACTTGTATCCAAGTATGTATCAATCCTGCTAGAAAAATTGAGAGCAAAAATAATCACCTTTTAAAAATGAGTTATGAGATATATTTAAGTGCATCCAGTCCTGTTTGGCCCAAAATACAGAGTTACATTTATCTCCAATGATAAGTGATTTTAATCTCTTGGCACAGTAATATTACAGGAATTTGTGAGGAATCAACTTCTTAAAGTCCCTTAGTCCATTCTGGCTGCTATAACAAAATACCATCAAGCAGGTAGTTTATAAACAGCAACAGAAATTCACTGTTCACAGTTTTGGAGGCTGGGAATCCAAGGCCAAGGTGCTGGCAGAGTCAGTATCTGGTGAGGCCCCTCCTGCTGGTTTATAAATGTCTCCCTCTAGCTGTGTCCTCACATGGTTAAAGAAGCAAGGCAACTCTCTGCTCTCTGGAACCCCTTTTATAAGGGCATTGATCTCATTCATGAAGCCTCCACCATCTACCTAATTACTCCAAAAGGCCCCACCTCCCAATATCATCACATTGGTAATTAAACTTCAATGTATGGATTTTGGAGGGACACAAACATCCAGATTCTAGAATGGAGTAAGCAAATATGTCACCTGAAAAGATTGAAATAATGTAAGCAGCTCATTGCTCCCAATAATCTGAAGCCTACGGTCACAGCAGAAAAGGGATCTAAGAGGTCTGAAAATTAAGTTTGCAAACTCATCCAGAAATGGTGGCCATCAGAGTTGTTGTCATATTATCCATGATGTCCTGAAGGTCATCAAATGTCTTTCTTTCAATATTTCCTTTATCTTCAGGTAAAGAAAAAAGTCCTTGGGGGACAAATCAGGTGAGTAGGGAGGGTGTTCCAATACAGTTATTTGTTCTGTGCTGCCAACATAAGTGCATGGTGGTAAGCTCACTAATTTAGTTGTCAGGCCTTAACAAATAAGACAACAGCTCTGATGGCCATTCCAGAAAAAGAGTTCTAAAACTGCTTTGGTGGGTAGACTATTGGTGTTGGTGCATAGCTTCCCAGGAGGAGTATTTTGAAGGTGACCATGATAATATTCAACAGTGAGTTGTGTAGCACTGTTTTTTTAGGATGGTTAGTGAACCTAATTGTTGGAACTTATGTTTCCATCATGTAATGTTTGGGCAGTTGGCTGAAGCTGAGTTTCTTGTCTAGCACAATTGCCAGACATTAGAATGGTGCTTCTTATAAGCAATTAGCAGGTCTTTGTCCCCACTTGCTTGTCTTAGGAATTTCAGACAGGTAGACCCACGAGAGGACTATGCTAAGAGGCACTGGAAATTCAGTTTCCACATTCTTCTAACTAGTCTTCCCAGCTTCCAGTTTTGCCCAAAACTACACACATTCTTTTTGCTCCCTCACAAATATGTAAATTATTTTTCTGCTTCATTTTCTCTCATGCTAGGATGATCAGACTCCTAGAGAGGAGCATAATAGCCCATTATAATAGAGCCCAAATCCATTACCAATTTAAAAATTATTTATCCTTCCTTAAGGATAGAGGTGGTTGTGCCTTAAGAAGACCAATTTTCATGCTTAGCTCAACTCCCTACAGGGGAAAGAAGAGACTTCCTTTTGTCCTGGGAAACACCCTCTTCAAAGGAGAGTGAATGGCTTCTTCTAAGGTAACACGTAGGAAACTTGAATTTTCCCAGGAAAAAACACAACTTGAAGTTTTATATACTGTTACAAGTTAAAGAAGAGAGTCTTGATACATTCAATTTCCTTTTCAGTTATTGCTTCATTCCGATTTTTCCCTCCTTTTTTCCTTTTCCATTTTTTATTTTCATGAAGAATGCCCATAAAGCAGTTTAGAAAAACTGTTAAGAGTCTAGGCTAAAAAATATATATACACAATTAAAAAAGAACATCAACTGATTTCCTCTACCATTAAAACAAATGAAATAATTTGGAGTTTTTCAAAGACCGCTATAAAATGTACAAAGGCTCACCATAGCCGAAAGACTACTGGAATGGAGATATAGTGTTATTTTTAGGACTTGATCATATCTCTCGGTTTCTTCAGTTGTCAGCTTCTTTGTCTGAAAACCAAATAGCCAGGCATGGTGGCTCGAGCCTGTAATCCCAGCACTGGGAGGCCTAGGCAAGCGAACTACCTGAGCTCCAGGGTTCAAGACCAGCCTGGGCAACTTGGTGAGACTGCGTCTCTACAATCAATCAATCAATCAAATAAGCCGGACGTGGTAGAGCTCACCTGTCATTCAAGCTTCTTGGAAGGCTGAGACAGAAGGATCTCCTGAGCCCAAGAAGTTGAGGCTGCAACGGCCTTGAGCATGCCACTGCACTCTAGTCTGGGTGACAGAGAGAGACTCCAACTCAAAAAAAAAAAAGGAATAAATAAAATCAAATAACTACCCTAGAAGATCTGGCAGTGCTACAGTCTACAAACCAGCACCATCCCCAACTTTTGCTTTTACCTTTAATCACTGTAACAATCTGACAATCTATAAAAATCGCTCCAGTTTATTGACTTCAGAAAACCAAAATGTTGCACTAATGAAATTCACACCTGCTCCCTTTACCCAGCCAATTACACACATGCTTATACTTGGACAGAATTCTTTAATGTCAGATAATCCCATACAGGGTGTTTCATGGCGATCATGAAGCAAGAAATAACATTCACATACACATGTGTAGAAATGGACTTGCTGAAAGTTCCTCTAGGGCACAATGGGTGTCGCTGGCCTCCTGCTTCCCTCTTATGCCGTATTAAAGCTATTCTCTTCTTCTCTGTTCTTATAAAGCTGTAGAGGAATATAACAACACAAGGTACAAGTATTGCAGTGGTAAATGCATTCTAAAGGGGAATAAAGACGGGACTTTAACCCTGAAATTTCAACTATCAACCGTGGATGAAAGAGGGCCAGGGAGAATCGCTCTTTGGCATCTCTGGAATTATTCGATAACGGTTCTGTTGGCAGAAAAATTCAGAGTGTTAACCTTTAAACTCTGTAATGTGAATCTTGTCCAAAAAAGAGCAGAAGAGTGTCCAAAGACAGCATACACAAGCCCAGAGGAAATGTGAGCTGAAAGAGCAGACTTGCTTGAAATACGAAGGAAAAATTGATCCATCCAGATGTTCATTAGAAGACTACTTACTATTAATTTTTTAATTAAAAAGAAGTAAAGAAAGGAAAGAAAGAAGGAAGGAAGTTGAAAACAAATATAACAACCATAGAAAAGTAATTTAAATTCCTGGCTATTTGCTTAAGAAAATTCATTCATTACGAAAATGACAAGTGCAAAAGGGACCTTGTGTTCTTTGAGCTATGGCCACCATGTTTTCTTAGCTTTGCCCCCTCCCCACCCTGGGGAGATGAATCTCTCTCTCTCTTTCTCTCATTTACTTTCTAAGTAAACTATATTTTCCAATGTAAAAAAAAGAAATGCAAAAGGTAGTATTCTACATTTGATGCATACCATCTAAAAAAACCATCTCTAGACTACACAGCAGGGATATATGTTTGTTTCATATTGTGCACTGTTGTGACTCCAGCACCATAAACCACATCTATTGCAGAATAAGTGCTCAATAAATGTATAAATTTGTTGATAAATCAGGTAAAGCAAATATTGGAAGAAAATATGCAAATTAATGTGATAATAGCTCTACAGTGGGATATGGGATTATGTGTACATTTAATTTCCTTATTTTCTGAAATTGTTCCTCCCTTTGCCCACCTGTCTCTCCATATATATCCTGTTGATATGCAGTGATATATGCTGTTTTAGTTTTCTTCTGTGCAAGTGTGTGTCACTTTGTATTTACAGTCTGGACAAAAGAGATTATTCTACACAGAAGGAGGTTAGAAAGACAGTTTGCAGTTTTTGAAAAACAAAAACCAAGCCATAGGGCAGAGTGTACTTTGTGTAGCCCTAGTCCTGTCTCTGTGCAAGGACAGCTACATAGCGCAGAAATGACTTCTCTCTGTTTTAGTCATGAGCTAGTTTTTCCATTGTACATTTATTCCACAGCTAGTAAAACAGAGTAATTCTACTCGTTTTTAATGTTCTGCCAATGGACATACTGCTAAGAACAATCAGTATGAAATGCATTCTTTTATTTTTCAGATAGAATTAGTCTGTTACCATGAAGCTTGGCCAAGTCAGGCAAATTAAACCTAGACAGTAAAACTTCAATTAGACATGTTACAGCACACGCATCCTTCTAGACTCTCTGAGCACATTGCAGTTACAGAAATCAACAGATAATATAACAGCATGCATTGGTCTCTGACTTTCGTCTGTTTTCAGTAGTATGTGAGGTCTGAGAACAGAGCTGCACTGGGTCCAAACTCGTAATTGCAGCCTGGCAAATAGCTCGATGCATATGATTACAAATGCTTCTTTTTTGTTGTTGTTCCATAATTATTCATCCTTCTCTTCATCTGATTCACTTCTTCAATAAATATATATTTAGGTTCCAGTGCTCATTAGTTGCATGGCCTTGGATGAGTTTTAAAAATTTTTTTTGGCTTTCGTTTCCTCATACACAAAATGAAGGCAATATTTGTAACTATCTTATGGTAGTTTTAGAAGTGAATTAACACATGCAGTGTTTCTCGTGTCCTGGCATATGATAAGACCTCAATGAGTCTCAGCTGCTTTTACTGAGCACAGGGTGCTATGCAAGGAATTGAAGGTATGGTGATAAAAAAGATAGGATCTTGTTCATGGGAGCTTGAAATCTAGTAGGTATCATGATTGCCTGACATTTTTGTCTGTGGGTCTTTTCTTTAGCATTTCTTCCCATCTTAGTTCTATCTTTTCAAGTAGTTTTGGGCTTGATAGTGTCTCCCACTAGAGTAGAGGGCTAGTCTGTTTGTGATCTATTATAAAAGTAATAACGTGTAATCCCAGTACTTTGGGAGGCCGAGGTGAGTGGATTGCCTGAGCCCACGGGTTCGAGACCTGCTTGGGCAACTTGGCGAGACCTCATCTCTACAATAAATCAAAAAAATTAGCCGGGTGTGGTAACGCTCGCCTGTAGTTCCAGCTACTAGGAAGGCTGAGGCGGAAGGATTGCCGGAACCCAGCAGGTCGAGGCTACAGTGACTGGGAGCGGCCACTGCACTCCAGTCTAGGTGACAGAGTGAGACTCCAACTCAAAAAAAAAAAAAAAGTAATAACAATAAAAATTTCTTCTTCTGGAACACAGTCTGGGCAGGCCTGCTTGCAGTGCCTTCTAAAAGATTGAACCCCTAGCCGGGCTCGGTGGCTCAGCCTGTAATCCCGCGCCTTTGGGAGGCTGAGGTGAGTGGATTGCCTGAGCCCGCGGGTTCGAGACCCGCCTGGGCAGTGAGACCTCATCTCTACAATAAATTAAAAAATCAGCTGGGTGTTGTGGCGCATGCCTGTAATTCCGGCTACTCGGAAGGCTGAGGCGGAAGGATCGCTGGAGCCCAGCAGGCCGAGGCTGCGGTGGCCGGGAGCGGCCACTGCACTCCAGTCTGGACGACAGAGTGAGACTCCAACTCAAAAAAAAAAAAAAAAAAAAAAAAAAAAAGATTGAACCCCTAAACTCAGGGTTCCTTTCCTGGGATAGATGTGCAGGTGCCACCTGGCCCTTATCATGTCTCTTTGTAAGAATAGGGACTCAGACAGCTAGTGAAAAATCTGTTACTCTGGCTACTGCTTTGCTGAGTCATGAACTGTCTTTTGTTCCAGGCGTCCTTTACCTTCTGCTAGCATCCGTGAAACTAAGGCCAGCTAACTTGTTAGCTTACAAGTAGGATACAAACCTCAGGTGCTTTACAATTCTTGACCATCTTTGGGTAAATTATCAGAAGTATAAAATCTGTTGTTATACACAAAAATTGCATATACATATACACACACACACGACTCTCACGTCTATTGAAAAATAAGGATGGCTAATATAGGAACTTTGTTGTACAGTTGGATGTGGGGGTGGAAACATTCTATTCGTTTATTGAACGACCCTAAAAAAATGTTAGAATCAGAAGCAAACAAGAATCGCTTCATCAAAACTATTGTGCAATGTTGAGAAGCCATGCTGATCTTTCCTATTACTTTTTTCTGCATTGCAATAGAACAACTGGCACATAGTAAGTACTCAATAAATATAGAGAGCTCAATGAATAGACAGAGCTGTCGTTGTACTACTCTTGATGTCCTGAATATCATCAAATGTCTTCCTTTCAATAGTTCCTTTATCTTCAGGTAAAGAAAAAGTCATTGGGGGCCAGTTCACGTGCGTAGGGAGGGTGTTCCAATATAGTTATTTTGTACAGTACTGCCAACATAAGCACACAGTGGTCAGTTCATGAACTTTATTGTCAGATCTCAACAAATAATGACAACAGCTCTGATGACCATTCCAGAAAGAGTTCCGAAATTGCTTTGGCAGGTAGACTAGGTGCTGGTGCCAGTGCCTAGCTTCCCGAGGGGAATACTTCAAAGGTGACCATAGTGATATCTAGCAATGAGGTATGTTGCACTTTTTCAAATCTAGTTGTTGGACCGCGTAGATATGATGCATATATTCGTATATATGAATATGCTATACATATGTATTTAAAATGTGAAACTAAGTGTATGAATACATTTATGAAGTAGATGTATTCTCTTTACTGCTTGACAGTTTCCATAACAGAATAGGTACTTCTGCAAGGAAAAAATCCAGTCCACTGCTGGACATCCGTCTTAGGCAATTCTCCCTTACTGTGTTATTCAAGGTAGGAGAGGACATATTGGCATAACATAAAAATCACAAAATAATAGTGAAGGGCATCACATCCTAAAGTGTTATTTCTCCTTCTTTTCACCATTTGATATGTGCCAGTTTGTCTTCCCAGTGGCTTTTTCCTTCAAATTATGTCTTAGGAAGTGGGGGGTCTTTATAATGTGTTCTATCCGGGAATAAAATGAAAATGTCAATGTTGTCTCTGCCACACTTTGTTTGAGCTAATGCTTGATTTCTTAAACTCAGTCCACTGTTCCTATAACAGTTCCTTGGAGCAAACAACAACCACCATGACAAAATCTAGTTGCTTTTCTATATGACCTGATGAATATTAATATTTATTTCCCCTTAGTCTCTGTTTTTTCTAGGCTAAATAATCTTAAGTCATGCAGTCAGCCTTCACATAAAACCATTCCTAGTCACCTTACCATTTTGGTATTTTTCTGTGAGCTTCCTTTAAGTGGTCAATGGCATTTAAAGAGTGGAACGGGAACTAAATTCAGTATCTCAGAGTCTCAGACGAGCAGATCAGAGTAAGTCTAATACCCTATGATTTCACATTATCTCATGAGAACGGCAGACATCAGGAAGGGCAATATCTTTAAATATCAACTGGTGCATGACACGCCTCATTCCGTTCCACCCTGTCACCTCTTCTCCAGTGAGGCCACCAGAATTCAGGCAGGCGTTGCCTCCAGGCAGAGTGGCAACTATGGAAACTAGAAAACAAAGTCATCAAGTTTCTGACTTTTCGGCTTTAAAACACACACATACACACAAGAATACCTGAAGATCAAGTTTTTCTTGTCTGCAGAGATAAGAACTCTCTGGGCTGCAAGAACCAAAGAAAAGTTGTGCAGGAAACTAAAGAGGTCGACACTGGACAAGGCACGTGAATGATAAAATCTGCCTGACCAAGCCTCACCCGTTCTCACCCTTGGGGTCCCCCTGGAGAGGTAAGAGGACGGACAAAAGCAGGATGTGAGAGGAGAGAATGCCTGTGCTTCTGCCCTCTGGCTGGCACGCCAAGTGGCCGCAGCCGCCCAAGAATGTCACCATAGCACGGGAACAGAGCCGAGATGGCTCTGTGGAGTGTCGGGACCAAGAATGTGAGGTGACCACAGCTGCCTCCATACCCTGATCCCACGAAATAGCCTAGCAGCATTTTAGGCAGTAGAATAAGAGAAGACTCTGAAGTGCCTATTTTAACCTCAAATCATGGAGTTTACCCAGAAAAAGTCAAAAAAATTCTGAAGTGACTGAGTTTACTTATACCTTACTAAAATTGCCTTTTCTGCCTTCAGGAAGACTGCCTGCTGTAATAGGGAATAAATTGTGTCTTAGAAAAATAGACTGTCAACTCTTCAGCTTTTCAAGGCCACAGCTTGAAAATCTCCCAACAACTACAAGTGGTTTTCTCTTGAGTAGGAAAGGTACTGGGCTTAGATTGAGAAGATCAAGGTTTAAATCACCACCTCTATGTATTTTGCCCCATGATAGCTTCTCTCTTAGCAATAGTTTATCATTAAAAAACATGCACATATTCTGGTTTCTTATAGACAGAATGAGAATATTACATGAGATAAGTGCCTGGGAAAAGGATTTTTAATATTCATTTATTTACTTTGAGTTAGGGTCTCACTCTTGCCCAGGCTGGAGTGCAGTGCATGAACACGGTTCACTGCAGTTTCCAACCTGTGGGCTCAAGCAGTCCCTCAGGGTCAGCCTCCTGAGTAGCAGGGACTACGAGCACACACTACCACACTGGGCTAGTTTTCTTTTTAATTTTTTGTAGAGATGAGGTCTCGTTATGTTGCCCAGGCTGGTCTCAATCTCCCGGGCTCAAGCAATTCTCCTGCCTCTGCCTCCCAAAGTGCTGGGGTTACAGGCATAAGTCACCATGCCCAGCATTTTGTAATTTTTAAATTACCATAAACATATTATCTCATCTTTAGTTTATTTTTTCAGGTGGCTGTGGTCCAAAAATTAGGCTAACAAGTTATGGAAGTGATATGAGTTTACATTTTGCTATTTGGTATACAGAGACACACCAGTGCAGTGAATCTCACATTTTAATGTGCCTAGGAATCACTTGGAAGATCTTATCAAAATGCAGATTCAGATTCAGCAGGTTTGGGCTGGAGCCTGAGATAACACATTTCATCCCTAGATAATAACAACCCTGCCAGGCAAGTGGCTGGTGCCTGTAACCAATATTTGGGGAGGCTGAAGCAGGAGGATTGCTTGAGGCCAGAAGTTTGAGACGAGCCTGGACAACACAGCAAGACTCCGTCTTTAACACAGCAAGACTCCATCTTTAACAAAGCAAGACTCCGTCTTTACAAAAAATTAGCAATCTTCTAGTTAATGACTAATTTTTGCCCATTTTCTGAGCTTGAAGTAACAATTAATAGCCAATATCATATCTTGCATTGTCCAAGAATCACTCCCACATCTCTTTATCTCTTCCATCTGTTCATATCGAGTTCCTCATATTCTCAGCATGTCTGAAGTTGATGATGTCATGGCCTGACTATCAAATGCTTTGAAATTACTTTTAGGTTTAAAAATATATATATTTGTTATTATCCATACAGAACTTGTTGTACTTCCAGGGAAAAATATCAACAAGCAGTTCAGTCTTTGAGAATTTATGAGATTCTACAAAGTTGGCGGTAGGCTTGCCATTATCTCAGTTATTCACTTTGAAGAAAGAACAAAGTTTATATTTGGATAAAACAAGTAAGAGAGCTGGGCAAGTATGATGACAATATGAGGGGCTGTTTTATTTTTGTTGGTTTGCTCCCTTTTGCTGTCCCTGTCCCCTTGAGATCCCAGGAAGGTGGTGCACATAGAAGACAGGTTATTATCACCCAGTTTTGTCTTTCTGGTGACGATCATTGCCATCTAGAGTACAGGACATCATCTTAGACTCTAGAGGTGATATTGTCTGTCTAGCTGCCAAGAAGAGGTTGTAGACAAGAGACAGTGGCTTCTTGTAAAATAATCGAGAAGTTCCGAGATTACCCATCCACTTTCTTCAACTCCCCACCTTTAAGACATGGAATGTACACTGGTTAAGAGCTGGACTGTGGAAACAGATTACCGTGGTGGAAAACGTTGAGCAAATCACTTCACCACTTGGTGCCACAATTCCCTAATCTGTACAATGGGGACAATTGTTGTTCTTACCTTATGAAACTGTTGTGAAGATTAAATGAGTTGGTATGTGTCAAGCATTCAGGACTCACCCGGAACACTGCAGGTACTCTAGAAGTTAGCTGTTATTAATAATAATATCACTATTACTATTGTTATTTTATTTCCTTATTCTGATCAAAGGTATGTTATGTTTAGATAATTTCAGGAAGTCTTCCTTTCACTATACCACCAGGATGAACTTGATTTTGCAAGCCCTCAAGATACTAACATGTGAAACATGAGCTGCTAGCTTATTGGAGATGATAAACATCTTCTGACATCTCAAAAGATTTTATAGTCTTCAGCTGTACTACAATTGCACTATACTAAAGAAACTTCTACAGTTAAAATCCTTAGAAAATAAAAAGAAAATTTCAAAAGTATTAACCACCACATCCAACATTTTTACGTTATTCTATAGATAATAAAAAAGAGATTTATTTGAAGACATAATTTACTCATCAAACAAAGCAAACAAGGCAATTAAGCTAAAAATAATGTGAGGTATATTTCTTGTGCAAAATTCACATAAAAATCCTTAGCAGCTGTGTTATTCGTATTTGATATTGAAAGAGACCAAAGCAAGAGCATTTCTAGATTAACAATCCCACAGCATTCACAGATCACAGAGGCAGTTGTTAAGTTCAAATTAAATTTGGCAGGTTTACGCTCTGTCTCTACCTTTTGTGCTATATGAGTCACCAAAGAAGTTTCTAACTCTGTCTTTTTCCTTATGGAATTTAGTTTTTCATTAGGGAGAGAATTCTGATCATTGAAATTATCAGTGCAAAACAAAGAGAAATAATAATTGCAAAAAATCAAGTCTCTAACTATAAGGTGTAGTCAGTACAAATCCTAGTATTCTAAAAGTCAACTGTCTAATGTTAAGAAACACTTCCTAACGGGGGCGCTAGTGATCATGGGTCTTGGAAATAGATAGGATTTTGATTGTTTTCCAGGAATCCAAATCCCCAGAAACCAGATTGTTAAGACAGTCTCCCCAGTGACCCATGAGAATAAATTGGGCACCTGGGATGCAACTAAGTTACTTTGAAAATTGTAAGATCCATGTATTCCCCATTTTGGGGTTAAACATTCAACATAAAAATCTAGGAAACACAGCAACAATAGAGAAGCAAATTTTTTCCATAAAAGTTGTTGACCTTCAAAGTGGTTTAGAAAAGGTTTCCTTAAATACAAAGCCTCTTTTGTGCTTATTAAACATAAATTATAAGAATGGTGAGTGTCTTCCAACATTCTTAACTGATGCCTCTCATGTAAAGTGAGAGCAGAGCCTTGTGCCTGGTGGTCTTTGGAAAGTACATGGGATAGCCTTTCCTCCAGGCTTTCTCTCTTCTGAAGGACAGAACTGTTGACTTTGGCTTCATTTATTCCAAAATATATGTTTTTATTTTTATAGATTTTATTCTAAAATATTTAAATCAAATTATAAAATGAACGTATTAAAAATGAGATATAAATGCAAACCAGATCCTTTTGCCTGTTATGGTTTATTAGTCCACTTGGTCTTTGTCTGTGGCTAGATAGCCCAGTGTGAGAGCACAGTGCTGGTGATGCCAAGATCAAGGTTCAATCCCCCTGTGTTGTTTCATTCTGTCCCATGGACAGAACTGTTCTCACACTCAGGCCAGAGTTCGTGTGAAAGGATTCTACTTGTCAGAGTCTGAGAGAGAGAGAATGCAGTGTAACAACTCAGGTATATCCCAACCACCAGGAACACTAGCAAAGAAACAACAACAAACTGAAGGTACACACTGAACTCATGGTCTGTCTCTATCTTTCGTGGAGACACTTATAATATAGTTAAATACATATTCTTTGCTGATTGTTTTCAGTAATTAAGTTTTTAACACACATGCTTCAATGATGACATGATGATGTCTGAACACCTATTGGACTAACCTGAACTTCTTTAAATTTTATTTTTAACTGACAAATAATAATGATATATACTCATGTGATATCATGATACATGCAGACATTGTAGAATGATTAAATCAGTCTTAGCATATCAATCATCCCATTGTTGCTAATAGAGACTAATTAGTGTCTTGACATCTTTTCATCTCACCTCACTATTTCCCAACTTGGATTTCCCTATTATTAAATATCTATCTGCCTATCTATCTATCTGTCTATCTATCTATCTCTCCATCTATCTATCTGTTAGCCTTCTGGGCTAAGAAGTCCTGCAACTCCAAAATCCCAAACCACTGAACAGAAAGAGTATGCTGTTTAGGAACACGTGCCCATGGTAAATAGAGGTACTAAGAGAGGGTCCTGGCAAACCCTGGCTGGGTTCCCAGCAAACAAGGAACTTATGAAGCTGGTACTGCCATTTTCTATGTGTCTCTGCTGAGTCAACCAGAGACATATAAGGTCTTCCTTTGCATGAGGCAAATCAAACTAAAATTAAAATTAAAAATAGCTTCACCAGTCATCATTATAGATGTAATCCCAGCCTCAGTCTTTAGATGAACTCTTCGACTTGAAACTGGTATCACACATCCTCATCTAATATCATCATAGAAGGAATTAATAAGAGAAGGGGCTTCACTGGACATTGTAAAGTTTATCAGGAAACAAATATACCACCTTGAATCAGAATACAAATAAAATCACTGCAAGCAGCATTGTCTAAGGACGAAAAAAGAACTCAGGATCAAACATTAAAAGACCTTTAATATTTCATGGTAAAGGAGGAGTTGGCAAAGGAAACCAAGGGAAAAAATAGTCAAAGTGTAAAGAAATATTAAGACAGGAAAAAAAATCATGGAATGAAGTCAAGAGAAGAGGGAATTTTTTAAAAAAATATGAATTCACTATGCCAAAATGTTTGAAGCATCAATTAGGGCGAGGTTTAAATAATGAACTTTGACTTTGTGAACTCATCCCTTACTGGTGAGCTGAATAAATGTTGGTGGGTGATGGAGCAGAATGGAGAGTGGAAGTGGAGAATAAGTGGAGGAAAGAACTGGAATGATTTTAGAATGGTGGAGAAGACAGGAAGCAGTAGATGCCAGGGGACGTGAAGAAACATGTGGGAGAAACATCAAGAAGTTGCAGTGCCCTGAGGAGGGCCCGTGGAAGGCAGGTGATCCTGAAGGACAACAGAAGGAGAAAATGGCTTTACTGCTTTCCATGTGCATTTGGACTTCCCGTGTTTACTTCTCTCCGGTTGGTGCCAGTGGCACCACCCTTAGATCCTGGTCCCGAGCTGCCGAGAAACCCTCACTGGCTTCTTCCTACTGGGCCTCTCCTTGTCTGAAACCGAAGGGCAGAGGGGACAGGCTTACCCAAAGCCCCCTTCTAGCCGCCCCTGCCCCACTGAACCACGGGATCCATTTTTCTATTGTTGCTGTAACCAATGATCACAAGCATAGTGGCTTAAAAAAAAACGTGAATGTATTATCTTATGGTTCTGGAGATCAGAAGTCTTACTGGTGTCAATAGGGCTTCCAGGGACTCTGGAGGGTAAGAGGAAGAAGTCAATCTTCTTGCTGTTTTCAGTTTCCACAGGCTGCCTGCGTTCCTTGGCTCCTAACTCGCTTCCATCTTCAAGGTTGGCAATGGCCTGTAGAGTGCCTTTTCTTCCTTTGCATCAAGGTGACATTGACGCCTCTGCATCCTTCTTCCCTCTTATGAGGACCATTGTGATGACCTTGGGTCCACCCAGATGATCAGGATTATCTTAAAATCCACTTATCAGCAATTTTAATTCCATCTGCTGCTGCTTAATTCCACCCAATCTTAACTCTCTTTTGTCTATGTAGGATAACAGAGGTTGCAGGGATTTGAATGGGAACATCTTTGAGGGGTCATTCTTCTGCCCAAAACCACCATGTTTCTGTGCTCAAGACCTGAACATTTCCTGTACAGATGATGAGGGTCCACATCCTCAGAGCTATGGTTCCCAAGGTGGGCTCATCTTAGGCCGGAGGGTTGGCCTTAAGTCGGCTGTTTGGTAGGTGGTGGCGGGGAGATTTAGAGACATAGGTTGAGATGCCCACAGCTATGTACTGCAGGGCCTGAATGTTCTCTTACACTGGGACCCCATGCTAAAGCCAGGTCTCACTGTCATTGCCCAAAAAGTAAGCTCCCCTCTTTTCTACCTTATCTTATCCCAAAAGATAATAGGAAAATCCACTTCAATTACCTCTTTAGATGAAATTAGTTTTTGGGGTTTCCCGCACTAGATTCCAGCTGGAGAATTTGGCAACATACTGACTGAGAAACATGATGAATAGTAGTGACGGTAGTGACAGTGGTGAAATGTAGTGATGGTAAACCCCTGATTCAGAAGAGCTGGGAATGTTTCAAGTCATTCAGGATCAGGTTCCACATCAGAGCTGAACCAGAAAAGAAATAGAGTCGTGTGGCCGGGCATGGTGACTCACACCTGTAATCCCAGCACTATAATCCCAGGCGAGAGGATTGCCTGAGCCCATGAGTTTGAGACCAGCCTGGGCCACATGGCGAGACCTTGTCTCAACAGTCAATAATAATTTTAAAAAGTTAGTCAGTGCAGTGGTTCCAGCTATTTGGAAGGGTGAGGCAGAAGGATCTCCCGAGCATAGCAGGTCGAGGCAGGGGTGGCCGTGAGCATGCCACTGAGCTCCAGCCTGGGCACAGAGTGAGACTCTGACTCAAAAAAACAAAAAAGAAAGAAGCAGAGTCATGTAACAGGGAAAGAAGGAAAGATAAAAAGGTAGACTTTGAGGAACCTTAGCTCAGAAGTACATGTGATCAAGTTTCATTCCATTGCTGTGTTTTTCCAAGAATTGTGACACCTGTACAGGGTAGAAACGGCCATGAGTAAACCAGTAGTCAGACCACATTCTCTGAACTGAGTGACTCACTCTTGCTAAACACACCTTTCCACCTACACCCCACACACATTCCCTTTCTGCAACTCCAGGTTGATCCAAGGATGATCTGATCAAAAACCTCCTCTCTCATGTCTGAGTGGATGTGTACGCATACAAAAATCTTGTATGGACATGCGCACATATGCATGTATGTATAATGGGTATATGCATGTAAATATGCATACGTGTTCTTTTATAAATCCTTATTATAAGATGATGGAAAAAAGAATTCAATTAAGAGTCAAGAGACATGGAACTCTGGTTTTAATGCTGTCGCCAGTTTCCTAGGAGACTAATTAGACTATATGCTTGCTTATCTGTGAAAGAGAATGTTTTAAACCAGATGATCCTTTTAATTCTTTCCCATTTAAAAACTCTAAGTATCTACTTGGGGGAAGTTAGATACATCTACTTTCCTACAAGAACTCCAACTGAACTTTCCTTTACAGGAATTATCCTACTTATTATTAATCACCCAACAAAGATGGCAGTCTCTGACAAGCTATTGTCTCTCTCTGTCCATTCTTCTAGGTTCTAGTTCTGCATAGAATTTATCTTTATTCTCTTATGTTCTTTCATCAATACAATACAGAAATAAAGGTAAATATCAAAAAAGATACTGCATTGTCGCGATATGTTGCCAAACACCTCCAGACTTTTGTGTCCATAACTTCTTAGTACCCAAGAATGACATCTTTGTCATAAAATTATTATTTGCAACACACTGAAGGCCATCTGAGCACAAAGAAGATATAACAATTAGGGTGTAGACATGTTGGATCTAGTTCTGGTTTTATTTGTTTAGTAGAAAAATACATACTGAACATCTTCTAAATGTTAATATGGGGGTGAATGAGGTATGAGGTATAAATGACCTCTGCCACAGTCTACTGGGGGAGACAGATACTGAACTCATAATTGTACCAAAAATAATCGACTACAGGCATCTTAAGTTATTTGAACAACATAGGCGGAGGTGTTAAGTGTTTGAACAGAAGGCCTGGTGTTGAAGACGCGTGGTCCTCACAGTCTAGCTTTGTGGCCTAATTCAGTTTCTTTATACTCTAGGTCCTAACTTTTTTCACATTGGAAGGACCTTCTCATTTTAACATACCATAAAAAGCCGGAAACAGTTTGAAACCATGTTCTGCAGCCTTCCTTCACTGATCTCAGATGTGTTCAGATCCCTCACCAGTTTGCAAGCTCTTCTAACAGTTTTTTTTTCCTCCTCTGATTATACTTTATTTATTTAACCATATCTAGTCATCCTTACTTGGAAGACTGAGGCGGAAGAATCTCTGGAGCCCAGCAGGTCGATGCTGGGGTGGGCGTGAATGTGCCTCTGCACTCCATCATGGGCGACAGAGTGAGACTCCAACTCAAAAAAAAAGAAATTCAGAAGTCAAATCCACAGTCCCTGCTCTCAAGTAGCTATGGTCATATTGGGAAGACAGGCAAATAAGCAATTTTAAACCAAGTAGTTGATTATTGGGATGATGATCGCAGTCTTTGTGTGGTACCAGAGTTGCCAATAACAGGGACTTCAAGCTGATCTTCATGGAATGTTCTAGAAGACGACTGCTTGGAGAACAAGGAGTTAGCAAGGAAAAAGAGTGGGGATATCTTGGCGCAGATGTTCTGTACCACTGTGAAAAGACAGTGGTGGGAGGTCCCAGGCTCCTTCCTAGAACTGGAGATCTCAATTTGGATGGCTGCTGAGCACCTGCAGGGGACAGTGACATGGGCAGGAACCAGAATTCGAAGAGTAAAGCGCTGAGACTGCAGACCGTGGGAAGCTCCTCTGCAACATTTTAAAGAGGGACCAGTTGTCATCACTGTTGAATTCCCAGTGGCTAGATCATCAAAGGGCAGGATTATGAGTTGTGGAGAATGAGTCAGAAGAGGGTTCCATTTGGGCCTAGAAATCAACTAGGGGCCTCTTGCAGGATTCTGGGTAAGAGTTGCTCAGCGAACTGAGTTACAGCCACAAAGATAAGAAGATGAAGGAGGAGCCAGTAGAAATGTAACAGTTGGTATCGACTGGACTCCAAGGGGTGTCAGAAGATTCCAGGGTTTCTAGCTGGGGTGACTGGTGGGTGGGGTTTTCAGTACCTGAGTTGGAGGTTAAAAGAGGAGGATGAGGTTGGGGACCCAGGGACATAAGGAGATTAGTGCGACTATGATTGAGGCCGTTCTGGAATGCCCGTGTGGAAACCAGGGTGTTTCTTTGCTCTTTAGAAGCAACTGAAGAGATGCATGTGGAGCACAGAAGAGGGGTCTGACCCAGGGATTTCAATTTGGGGGAAGATAAACCCTTACATACCATATTGATAGAAAAACTCCCATACTACAAAGAGCACAATTTAAAGTGCAAACCTTGCAAATCCTTAATCCATGTTTTTGATATTCCATGGATGAGAGGATGAAGCAGTGAATAAAAGCTGTTATGGGGTAGCAGAAAGTTCCTATCCGATGACTATAGTTGGTGTGTGAGTGTGTGTGTGTGAATGCGTGTGTGTATACACAAGTGTGTCTCTGAGTAGACATACACACATACACATTGATGTTAATAATAACAGCATATTAGAACTGTAATCTTAGTCTGCTAGGGCTGGCATAAATACTACAGACCAGGTGGCTTAAAAAAAAGCACAGAAATTGACATTTTCATAGTTCTAGAGGCTAGAAGTGCAGGATTCGGTGCTGTCGGTGCTTGTTTCAAGGTGAGACCTCTTCCCGGTTTGTACACAACTGCCTTGTCACGGGACTTTGGGTGGCCTTACCTCTGTGCCAGGGCAGAAAGTCCTACATCGCTGGCGTGTTTTCTTCTTCTTGTAAGGGCACCCGTCCTATCAGACTAGGGCCCCCTGGTTATTACCTCATTTTACCTTCATTATCTCCTTAGATGCCCTGACCATTGCAGCCCTCCGAAGGGTTAAGTCTTTGGCATATGAATTGTTTAGAAGACACAACTCAGTTCATGGCAACATCAGTACTTTTGACACCCAAGCTGACTTTTGCCCTGAGAAAGGCCAGACTGTGAACATGCAAGAGATTGCTCTGAGTCACGCAAGAAGAAAACCTGCATGCGAGGAGAGGGAGCTCTGTTAAAGGTCAGAGGTCGAGTTTGCCCATTCGTAACGTGCTTCTCTACGGATTATAGCGAACGCCATGAGATCCCTAGTTGCCCCCCTTCGCTCGGGGAGGGAAACAGCCGCTTGCAAATAGTTAAACCCCCAAGTGGCAGCGGACGGGGGTCCACGGACGGCTTCCCACCGCTCCAGGGGCGCCCGGCAGCCGAAGGCGGAGCAGCGGAGCCGCCGCGGACCGTCCCGCCAGGCCGGGGGCGCGGCGTGCTCGGCAAGCGCCCCTC